>NW_017297019.1:29208-38183 GCF_001594075.2 Trachymyrmex cornetzi
CGTCGTACGACGCACATCGGATGCAGTGTGAATCCAGCATTTTATTTTGCCACGCGACAAGCGTTTCCGCGTTCAGCAGGGATCGGAAACTCCCACGGAGGAACTGTTACACGATGGCAGTGATAGGTTGCACTTGAAGAGTGCGCTGATGGTGCAATATTCTTAATTTAGCTCTCTGAGGTACACTTTTTCACAGAACTGTGATCAGTTTTGATCAGTTTATATCACATTTGGGGTGATCCCGATTGATCACGGCTCGATTGGACATCACCAATCACAGCGACCGGTATTTAGGAGCTTTGTAGTCTCAAGCGCTGTGAGTGGCTCGTGTCCAATTGAGCCGTGTCCAACTGGGTGCCACCCCTGCAACCGTCCGTTAATTTTCTCAAGTAGCCAAATAATTGAAACAAGGGCCAAATTAATTATAGGTGGACACCCAACAATCGACGAAAGGTCAAACGACCACGGCAGACTGAATCCCCTCTTCTGATTGGTTGCAGTGCGTCGTACGACGCACATCGGATGCAGTGCAAATCCAGCATAACTGCACAAACGAACGCACCCCGTGAGTTCAGACAGTGCAGCTGCAGAAATAACGAACAGATATTAATGATCTCAGTTTACGAAGCAGCTCGGGCTTTTTTGTTGTCAAATCTTTATTTTTATGGGAAAACGCATTGATTAAGTATATTTTTATCATAATTTTCGGTGACCGGGGTATTCTTAACATTTACTATCCGCTTGAAAATTTATTTCTAGATATTAAAATGGTAAGAATAAATGTCACTTTTGTTTATCGAATATCTATCAATCATTTTTCTTTTTTGGTAATTATTTAGAATAACTCCTCATCTCCGATTTTAATGAAATTAGGCTTATTCGACGCGTTTTCACTCGAAAGAATCTGACAGAAAAACGCGGCAGTCGACCTCGTTAATCGAGTTATTAAACGTTAAAGAGAGACTTTAGAGGTTAAGATATCCATTATCTCGATTTAATATAGCGCTATGTACGTTCTGCATTAATTACACAAATTCACTGCTTTAAAAACACAAATTCTCTGCTTCACAAACACAGATTCACTGCTTTACAAACATAAGTTCATTGCTTTAAAAATACAAATTCTCTGCTTCACAAGCAAATTTACTACTTTAAAAAACACAAATTCACTGCTAATGCAAAGAATTTGTGTGTTTAAAGCAGTAAATTTTTTTTAAAGCCAGTGAATTTGTGTTTTTAAAGCAGTGAATGTGTTTTTGAAGCAGTGAATTTGTCTAATTAAAGCAGAACATATACATAGCGCTATATTGAGTCGATAACAGATATTTTAACCTCTAAAGTCTTCAACTTTAATGCTTAATAACTCGATTCACGAGGCCGACCGCCGCGTTTTTCTTCCAGATTCTTTCGTTTTGAACGAAAATGTGTCGAATGAACCGAATTTCATTAAAATCGGAGGTGAAGTAGCTATTCTAAATAATTATCTTTTTAAATAAAATTTACTAAACGTGGCTTAAATTATACGATATATAAATAAAAGAGTAAAAAAGTCACATGCAGGATATTGTTAGCAAAAGTCATATGTTTAAAATTCAATTAAAAACTAATAATAAACATAAACGTTTCGGCCAAGATGTGGCTATCTTCAGTATGTAAAATATGTAAAATAAAGAGGTTAATACAAATTTGAGGCAACGTGTTACAATTAATTACAAAAATGAATGCAGATCATACAATGACAGGTTTTTTTTAGCAAGAGTTGAGCTAATGTCGATTGATTAATTCGTCAAGTTAATCCTCGTGTATTTGGTCTAGTAACGATTGCCATGTATCTCAAAATTTCCAAGTTCTATGATATCGGGCAAAGTTGTGCGAGATGTAATGACGAGGAGAGAGAACATTTTTGTTTGAAACAATTTTAACTTTTTAAAACAATCACCTCTTTTTTTTCAGTATGCTTTAACTCATAAAACAGAAAATGCCCATGAGGATAGTATATGGACTTGCGGATGGGGTTGTCCAAAAAGGAAGAAAGAACATCTGGATAATGAAGATTCACGGTAATTAAACAGTTAAGTTACAATAAATAAAAAAATTATTTTAATGAGACAAGGTTATATTTGACAGTGATTCTGTACAGTCTAATGAAGATGAAACAACAGAATATCTTGTAACAGCTTCTGTGGATGATTCTGTGAAAGTATGGGAACTGAAGGAGGATGCTTTGAAGTTAAAACATAAGTTAACTGGATATTCCTTGGGAGTTGTATCTATAGCTATTAGCTCAGATGGATCAAGTAAACATTGATAAATAGAAATATTGGCTTAAAATGTATTAAATAGCTTAGAATTATGTTTTACCATTAATTTATAGAATGTGCCTCAAGTTCACTTGATTCAAGTCTGAAATTATGGGACTTATATTCTGGTGATAAGTTATTGAGCATTGAAGTTGGTCCAGTAGATATTTGGACTTTAGTCTTTTCTCCAGATGATAAATTCATTGTATCTGGCAGTCATGCTGGTAAAATACATCTATATGGAACTGATAATGGTAAACAAGAACAGACTTTAGATACAAGAGGTGGAAAATTTACATTAAGTGTAGCATATGTAAGTACATTGCATAAAAATCTATGGATGCATTCAAATTGACAAAGCGGCTAGCCTGTTCCCTGATCAAATGAATATAATTGTTACTTATAAATCCAACCAATCATGTACAATTGCTTGGTAAGCATGCTAGCTGTTTTGCCATTTTGAATTCGCCTATAATACATATAACTTATGTATAAGAGGTTGCTTTTCACAGAGTCCTGATGGTAAATATATTGCAAGCGGCGCAATAGATGGTATTATTAATATTTTTGATGTTGCCTATGGAAAAGTTTTACGTACCTTGGAAGGTAGATCCAAATATATTATAACATTACCAAGACATAAAATGTTCTATTTTTAAGTTTATATTATTTAGGTCATGCGATGCCTATCAGATCTTTATGTTTCTCACCCGACTCTCAGTTGCTTCTTACAGCATCTGATGATGGACATATGAAACTATATGATGTGTGAGTAAATTTTATATAAAGTTTATAAATATACAGGATTAATAACATTACTTCATAAGAATAATATGTTACTATTACCATTATTTTTTGTAAAAAGTGACGATAATGGTAAGATAGTAACTTTTTATTAATTTTACTTGGTACTAATTTTATAAAGTAATGATTTGTTACTTCTTTTGTGTAATATTAAAGTAAGATATTAAATTAAAAAATTAATTAACAAATATTGATCATTAAATAATACATTATTTAATGATCAATATTAATCGTAACAATCAATATTAAAACTTAAAACTCTGAGTTGGTCTCTATATAGTAAGCTTTTCATTATATTAAATTTATATCTAATAAATCTTATATAATTTTTTATATTAATGAAATTTAATGCCTTTCAGAACCAGCATAAGTTAACGTGTATATAAATATTTTTTATTAAAGCAGACATTATATATTTACAATAATCGAACCGTTAGTACTTGTATTTGTCAGTTATCAGCGTTTTCATTAAACTGGACAGTTTGATGAACAGTTGTGACAAAAAATTTTTTATTTCGATTAGTTCTTTGGTGGATGTATATTAATTGTTCACATCACTATAGTTGACTAATTTAAAATAATATAATCTCATTGTTGAAGCAGTGAAAAATTACTAGAAATAGGCCGATGTGAGTGGTGTATGGAATTGAACTGTGCAAGTGCGCCGCTCCTCTCTTTGATTAATTTGGAGTTCAATGAATGTTAAGTTAACAAGATTGTGGACTTAATAATCATTTCTGACCAGCTTACTCCAACATATGACCATTTTAACTCTTTTTACACAAATATATCTGACTAATTTAATAATTTTGTCGTTTTATCCACGAATGTAATATTTTTTAAATAGAATATTCTTTCTTATACTGAAGAGGATACAAAACAGGATTTAAACATGCATAATTTGTCTATTTTAATAAAAAGAATATTTTTCACACATTAACAACTTGTGTTGGCTCTAAAAAGCATTTTACTTCAGATTTATTCATTAGAATATGAATTGAATTTAAAAAACAGAAAGAAAAGGGCTACGAGCCTAAGAATAATCGTTAAAAATTAAAAATGTTAATAAATAAACATGCCATTTAGTTAAAATATATAAAACTAATTTGTCGGCAATAAACAACAAAACAAAAACAAACGTTTCGATCCCTATTGGATCATTATCAATGTTAAAATAACAGTGAAATTATTACAAATATATAGAACATATATAAAAATTAAAATTCGCTCTCATGAATTGAATTATTTCTTTATATTAATATTTTTATTTTACATATGCTCATCTTTAGGAAATTAGATTGTAAATTTATGAACGTACATTTTATAAAAATTTTTATTAAACATTTTAAAATATCTATATCGTTATTAATAGCTTTCCAATATTCACTATAAATACTAAAAATTTGTAGTCCATGTTACATATATATGTATACTATAAATTTTGAATATTGACAATGACTATCAGAATGCAGCCTAAGGTGCAAAGTATTCTTCGATATTTAAATTTGTATTATAAAATATGTCTAGCCAATAAAAAATAATACGATCTATTGAATAGTTATAAAGTAATAAGGGATTAAAGGAATATATAATAAGAGAGTAGAGTAAAAATAATGGGTGAATTCGTTTTTGTGAGAATACAATAACGTTACTGTTACCGTTACAGAAAAAAGTAACTATCGTTATCGAAAAAAAGTAACGAAAATGATAACGGTGTTACAAGTTACTTCCCAACTCTGTAAATATATATAGATTTTTTGACACTGTAACTTGACAAATTAGATCGATAAAGGATAAAGCATAAAAGCCAACGCAAGGCGACAATGCAATTATATATTAATTCAATTTAACCTTTAAACAATTATTCAAGGTCAAGTTTAATGTCACCAAAAGATAGTCCCCTTCATGACCCCTACAACTTTTATTTGAGGTCATTTTCCTTGAAAGTACTTTTGAAGATCATAGGAGGGTCTCATTCTTTTCGAATATCCTGTATATTGATAAACATTTCGGTCATATATCTGGCCATCTTCATGTATCACAATTAAGAAACAGATATTAAACGCTACTTACAATGTATTACGTTGTTAACTAATCGTCTACAAATTATTTAATATTAATATACGAATGTCCGTCACGCAAGGATTCTTTGTTCTCTTTGTCTTTTTTTTTTAAATATTGCATCATCGTATGCGAAAATTTATTGTTAAATCTTCGAAATCCACCTTGGTATCTCAGATCCTCACAGACTAAACGACAATTGCAGACTAGAATTAAAGAACACTCAGCAGATATTAATGAATCCTTGGGTGCTTCGTCAGTAATTTCGAGCTATAGATTAGAAATGAATCATAGTTTTGGTTGGGTGGATGTAAGTATTTTGGATAGGGAACCTTTCTATTATAGGAGATTGATTTCTGAAAAGATTTTTATAAAAAGACAAAAAAACGGATTTAATAAGTAAAGACTTCCAGACATATATTTTCCTTTCCTTTATCAACTTACCCCTCTTTAATCATTCCCCTCCTTTTCATTCATCACTTCCTTACTTATTTAGATTACATCATACACACACGCGCGCGCGCTTATATTTTCTCCACTTGCATTGTCGATACATGTCTTCTTAAGAGTTTGTCAGTGTCTTAACACACATAACTTCGTAATATATTTATTGATGTTTCTGTTCGACTCATAGGTACTATTAAAAATAATTTTTCTTATAATTTTAATATACTTTTTGATTTTTTGTCATATTTAATGAGTGATCAATACATAATTCAGATTGTGAATTATATAATTTGTATAGAATTTGGGACTTCTGTGAGGATCTGAGATGCCAGGGTGGATTTCAAAGATTTAACAATAAATTTTCGCATTCAACGATGCGGTATTAAAAAAAAAGAGACAAAGAGAACAAAGAATCCTTGCATGATGGACATTCGTAAATTATTATTAAATAATTTGTAGACGATTAGTTAAGACGTAATACATTGTAAGTAGTGTTTAATATCTGTTTTTTAATTGTGATACTGAAGATGACCAGATACATGTTTATCAATATATATGTAAATTAAATTAATATATAATTGCATTGTCACCTTGCGTTGACTTTTATGCTCCTTTATCGATCAAATTTGACTTGTTCGGAAGCCATTATTTGAAAAGTTTACTATAACTTGAACTGAGTTTTGGCTATGAAAAGAAATGTGATTATATGAACTTTTGTTTCTTCTTAATTTTATTGATTGCAAAGGAACGAGACTATTACCTTTCTGCCCAACCCCCATTTTGTAGAACTGATGTTTGCTTTAATTTTTATTTATTATTATTGTTTGAAAGTTCTTTCCAAGGAATAATGTACTATGATTAATTTATCCCCAATTATCTGGGGAATAAGTTTAAGTCTTTCGAATAACTTGTTTCACAGAGAAATTTCATTCTCTTTCATAAGCAAATTCTTATTAAAAATTGTGTATTGTCATACATGCAAGATGCCAATTAATGGCAATTAAACCCAAATTTTGTTAAACAAGCTATTATTTTAGCAAAGAGCTATCCAGCATCCTTATAGATATTCTAACTTTTTTACTAAACAGAAATCGATAAGTACTTTATATTCTTTTTTTATTTAGCAAAGATGCAAATCTAGCAGGAACGATGTCGGGTCATGCTTCTTGGGTACTTGGTGTGGCTTTCTCACCAGATGGACAGCAATTTGCATCAAGTAGTTCCGATCATACAGTCAAGATCTGGGAATTAGCACAAAGACAATGTTTGCATACATTTCGTGAACATAAGGATCAAGTATGTCTCTTAAACATGAAATAATTTTGTTTTATTCAATCAAATAAAAGTATAATTTGTAATTTTAATAAATTAATTTTTATAATAGGTCTGGTCAGTTAAGTATAATCCACAGCGAAATAATATAATTGCGTCAGTATCTGAGGATAAATCTATTAATTTATACGAATGTCCTATATATGAGAAATAATTATATTAAGGATTAATAAATATTTTTTCTCTATACCGTTTATTCTGTTTATTAATTGCAAACAACTGATGACATTTCTTTCAAGTTTATGAAAGACCGGAGGATATTTTTTAGCTATAAATTTTATTGTACTGCAAGTAGTAATGTACAAACTATAAAGGTCTATGACGAATTTAAAATGTGATATGTAAAAAAATTATTTTTAAAACCTAGAACAAAGTGAAAATGACGTTATAAAAAAGAAATGACATGAATAGCCATGGTGTACACATCACATTTTTAAATGAATAATATAAAGGTACCCTGACATGGTTCCAAGTTGGCAGAGTTAAATTTAATTAACTCGAACTGGAACAGGGTAAAATGTTTACAGAGAAGACTTTTCAATTAAATAAATAAATACGTATAATAAATTCTAGCTCATGTACCAAAAGATCTCCTTCCGATAAGAGTTTGGTAATGATCTGATTCACAAAAGGGAAAATTGATACGATATAAATGATAAGAGATGAAATTAAAAACAAAATTAAAAATGAAAACTTGCAGTTGTGCTCATCTGCATTGAAATCTTTGATGAAAGAAAGAAATATTAAATAATAATTAAACAGATAGTATTTTAATCTTAAATTTATGTCTTATTGACCTGTACATCAGTTTAATAATAAGTACATTTACTTCCGAAAGGGATCGATTTTGATAGACTGCTTATAAGCAAAACTAGTATTTATGTATGATGAAGATAAGGGTGATCCCGATTGACCACGGCTCGATTGCTCGACACCACCAATCACAGCGACCGGTGCTTAGGAGCTTTGTAGTCTCAAGCGTTGTGAGTGGCTCATGTCCAATTGAGCCGTGTCCTGGGTGCCACCCATGAAGATATATTGGCTGTAAACTGGAAACTTAAATATATACTTGTAAAATTTTTTGCTCAGTATTGTAATGTCATTTTTAGTAAACTACTTAGACCGCTTTACGTTCATGGTCGATGTAAACGATATTTCTTCATTACGATTAATTTTCGATCGAAGTTAATTTCATTTATTCCAGGTCTTTCGTTTTACTTATCAGTCTTGATAAAGTAATTATATCTTGTATCTCTATTTGTAAGAGATGGTACGGATCAGTTAATATGAAAGAAATAAAATACAGATTACACCTTATTTCTCTCTGATTTTTCAATTTCAAATACAAAGATGTATCACTAGTAATGTATCACCAGCATATCATGCTACACATCGTACATAATTTTAAACGCGCTACTAAAACTTTTTATATCCTTCACTTATATAACTACGTTTTATAAGACAGCGCGCATAACGGCAATTCAGAGCAATCAGCTAGCCAATCAAATTTGGATCCTAAATTTTGGTCTTACCACATATTGAGGGATAAGACCGCAGCACAGATTCTTGCATAACGCATAATGCATAAGGGAATCAACCAATCAAAATTCTTCTTTTCCATGGAATGGGAGGAAAGGAAAGATTCTGATTAGTTGATTCACTTATGCATTATGCGTTATGCAAAAGTCTATGCTGCGGTCTTGGTCTTATCCCTCAAGTTGTCACACAACGGCCAATCAAGCTGAATCAAATTTGGATCCTAAATTTGATCTTACTGCGCATCCCTCAAGTTATCTTACCTATCTTCTTCCAATATGAAAATTCCTTGATTATTGACTCGTATGAATAAATCAATATGTGTATCAATGCCAAATCGAGTCTAAACACTAGGTGTAATTGTGTGTCAAATTCTTTATTATATTCAAATATACGTTTCGATCCTTGTATCGGATCCTTATCAATATTTCTTCGTTACTAAGTTACATCAATGTGCTCCCTAGAACACTACATTATCAATGTTATTTATCAGTA
>NW_017297019.1:39341-39803 GCF_001594075.2 Trachymyrmex cornetzi
CGTAAATTGTAAACGATTATGGTAATTATTAAACTCATTTAAAATATTCTTTATGTTATTCTGGTTGGTCGCTAGTGCTATGTCGTCAACATACCTCATATAAAAACTGGGTTTTAACGTCAAACTATTAAGACATTTATATTCCAAGTCTTGCAATACTAAATTAGCTATGATAGGTGATATCGGAGAGCCCATTGGAATGCCGAATGTTTGTCTATAGAAAGTGTTATTAAACGTAAAATAAGTAGAGTCCAAAACTAATTGTATAGCAATAATGAATTCATTTTTGTTTAGTATCGTCTTCTTTTTTATTTCATCCCATCTATTATCAAGCACTATAATAGCTAAATCTACTGGAATCTATAATAGCTAAATCTACTGGAATATTGGTATACAAAGACACCGCGTCCAAAGAGAATAACTGGTCATCATTATTAATTTTTAGTTGTTGAATATTTTTTG
>NW_017297019.1:40475-59648 GCF_001594075.2 Trachymyrmex cornetzi
TAATCGGTTTTATTTTTTTAATGTTATTGAGATATTGTTTTTTTAATAACCAATCAAATTTATGGATCGTCTGGTTATGTTTCTTCAGATAAAATTTGTCTAATTTTAAATATTGTGTGTCAAAAAATTCTTTATATATAGACTTTGGTAGACTTTGATAATTTTAAACAAAAGATTCACATCTGAAATGATACATATACGTAGACAAGAAAATAGCTTGAATTTACAAACTGACACGGAGAATTTGAACTCAGCATATGAGTGTTTATTGGCTAAAGTTTAGGTTTCAATCTCTTTGTTATTTATAATTGACGGTCATGCGTATTACATGTAAACCGAAGATAAAATAATCGACAAATTGTAAACGAGAGCATTTGCCTGTTGACGATAGACATGAAGAGTAGCATGATTTTCATACTAACATACTAACATTATATCATGTAAGTAAATATCAATTTTTAATTTATAATTAAACTATTACTGATAAATAACATTGATAATGTAGTGTTCTAGGGAGCACATTGATGTAACTTAGTAACGAAGAAATATTGATAAGGATCCGATACAAGGATCGAAACGTATATTTGAATATAATAAAGAATTTGACACACAATTACACCTAGTGTTTAGACTCGATTTGGCATTGATACACTATCTTCTTCCATCATGGCTACGTATTATAAACTATGTTTACATGGCTCGATTTACATCAAAGTTATAACATCGATATTATGAAATCTGGCTAGTCATAGCTATTCCTCTGAATAGAATAACTGTGATTGGCCAGTTTCATAACATCGATGTTATAACTTCGGCGTAAAGGTGCCATTTTATGGGACGCTAAAAAGCAACGTCAAACGTGTCACGTGACCATCTTCTGTGACACTGCGTTAAGAAGAAGTTGGATTTGATTCGACTTCTAGCGTCAATGTGACAAGCAAAATAGACAGGTCGGAAATACAGGGATATATACAAAAAAGAAGAACACGATAAGCAAAGTGGCTAAATTTAGATTTAAACAAGATGGAATCTGAAGAGAAAGTATTTATTTATAAATAAGTTTATCATATTAATTGTTTATTCTAAAATTATTCAATTTTTTTGGCATTTTAAAATAAAAAGTTAGATTAAATCTGCAGAATACCCAAACAGCAACGTGTCTGTCTTGTTGCTAGCATGTTGCTTGCTAAGTATGTGTTGCTACTAGAATTGCAGCAACTGAGTCTTCAATTGTTGGCAATTTGATGCTTTCACGATATGATAACATTGAGTAGCAACTTGCCAGCAATTTGCCGGCCATTTTAAAATTATCATCACAATTGTATTATTGCCATCATGTTGCCACAATAATATGCAGCATCATACAATGCAGTCATATTACCAAAAATACAAGATAACATTGATGCAGCTATCTTGTTGTTAAACTGCTGGCAGTACATATGCACATTGTTGTCTGCATGTTACTACAATGTAGGTATATTTGAAATCGTTGAAAACAAATCTACGGCAAGTTGTCAGCATCATAAGCAATCACAGATTTGCGCGATTTTGTTGAGACACGCTTTGCTGTCTGGGTATACCTATTAATTTGGATGAAAGTATCGAAATAAATAAGATATAAATAAAAATATTTATAAAACATAATTTTAATAGTTATTTAACATTCTAATATCCATACTAAAACAAAAAAAATTTTAAATACAAACGTTATATTAAATTAGAGGTTATACTATGCGATATATTATATATTCTTCTATCAATATAATAATTTTCGTAACTTTCGAAAATATTAATTTTAAATATTTAGTACAAATTTTACATAATATTGGATATTAATTTTAAATATCATTTTCATATCTTTTTTCTATCAAATTCCGTAATAATGTCAAGTATTCAAATTAGTTCACAAGTGTATATTTTCTATATTTCTACTCTATCACTGCAAAGACTGAAGACTAGACTGCCGCTGACACTGACTTAACTCTTAAGGTAAATTTTCACGGGCTGCTCAAACCGGCTGTTTCAGCGACAAAAAGAATCACGTGGTTAAAATTGACGAATATCAAATGTCCATTTTGATCACGTGATCCTTTTTGTCGCTAAAATAGCCGGTTAGAGCAGCTCGAGGCCCGTATTCAGAACGCGCTTTTATCGATAAAAGCGCATATTTATCTCTGAAATTCTATAATATACGTGACGTAAAGTATAGTATGTTAGCGCGCTAATATCATTGTAAGCGCGTTCTGAATACGGGCCTTAAAATATAACACTATAACCCTTTTCATGCACTTTTCGCTATTCAGAGGCAACTTCGATCACGTGACCCACTTTGACGCTGAAAATGAGCGTCGAGCGTCAGCATGAAAAGGCCTTAAATCGAGCTGTGTAAACGTAGATTTTTGACTGATTCTCTTTCTTATTTCAAACTCGAAATTATTCTATATCATCATGTATATATACAGCAGATAAAATGGACAAAAATGATCTTGAAACTTCCTATTGATATTTCACATAATTCTGTCGTTATTGAAGAAGTTGGCATCGCGTACAAGATTATGGATATTATAACTATTTTATATTCTGGATAAAAAAAGTAAAAGAACTTGTACATGCCATATATAACGAGACAAAGAAGAAAAAGATTAAAATTATCTACTTGTAATGCATATCACATATGACAAATGTGTGCGAGGAAACTTATTAATATTAAGCGAATATACACAATGACTAGTCAGGAACGAAAAAGTGGCAATTATTACAGAACTTATTTATGTTTTGTATACGGGGTACGTCTCTCTATACTGTCGTTACCCGAGTGGATCCTGTGGTTATTTCTGTGTAGCAATCTATCGTTTCTAATTTACCCTGCTCCTCATTCGATTTAGTTTTGGCCGCTTGCGATGGAATGTCTGAGTTTGGATTGTAGTTGAAAGGCGATACGATTGCTGAAGCTGGCATTCGCACACCGCTACTGCTGTCCTCCGCTGTTGTCATTGGGTCCACTCGAATAAAAGAACCAAGTCTGGATATTCTTTTGGTGAGATCCGTTTCTGCTGCGAGGTCAGCGCTCGGTTGCTTCTTCATAGTCACTAGAATATCACTCAACTGTGTGATCTCTCGCTTGTACGTTTCTTGTACAGAAGATTTCACTGGTATCTTGCAGGGCGCTTCATAGGCATTCATATTTGTGAAATCGCAAGAGTTCCTGTACTTGAGACCGTCACATTCAATCTGCGTGCCTAAAACCGGTTGTCGGTTGGATTTGGATTTGCAGGATATTTCGCCGTTATTGCCGTCCTCCTGGGAAATTCCTTCGAACGTGGAACTGCGGAATAGTCTGTATGCTGGCAGGTTATTGAACGTGCCAGCGGTTGCGACGTTTACCTCGGTGGCGCTATTAGTGGGCCTTATCCATTGCCTAGTGTCTAGTTTCTCGAAACGCTGCTTATTCTTGTTCTCCTCAACTTTCTTCCAAAGATTCGCAATCTTACTCGTTGCCTCCTTCGCCAACTTACGATTTTGTACGCTCATAGGTGAATTAGAAATTATGCTGGAATTACTATTAGATCGTTGTCCCAGTGAATTAATCTTTCGAACAGTTTTGTCATTCTGCAACGCATTACCATTAAGAACTTTTGTTGATACACCTATTTTTCCAGATGATATTTTTTTCGATACCATTAACAATCCTTTAGATGATTGCATCTTTTCGGAATTGTTAACCATAATTTTTGGCTGATACTCTTGTTGCGTTTTCACGGAGATTTTGGATTTACCCGCTGCCGAATATATCCTTGATGAAACATCTCTAATTGGTTTGGCGATCTTCGTCTTTATTGGGGAAGACGACGCGGAATGCACTGTCGGTGCATTATCTACCTCTGGCTCGTCCTTTGTAAAAGTTCCTTGACGTTCCAATAGTTTAATTGGGATTTCTGACGGTTTGCTGTTATTTTGATAGTTCGATGAGCAAGCCGGAAGTGTACTATGACGCTTAGTGGGTTTTGTGGAAATTAACATGGATCCCCTTTGAGGTATAGAGGCCCTTTTGGAAACAGTCGCCAAATTTCGTGTCTTCTTCTCTATGTCCACGGAAAACGAAGTCCTCTTCGGGCTCGTATTAGATTTCGGAGAGTCCTTCATAGCAACCATTGTACTATTATTATTCTTTCGCAAAGTAATAGTTCTAGTAGCTCTAACAATGGGTGAAGTATTGCTGCGACCTATTGGTATCCCGCTGACAGGGTTCACTTGCTTCAATGGTGAGGATTGTGGGGTCGGCTTTCGCGTTATTGGGTTGGAATATAGTGCCTTTCTTCGTCCTCGAATAGCTTTTGGACTTTCTGGCTCGGATTTATCCGTCCCAGTGGAATCCATACTCGGATCTCTATCTAGCGTTGGCGGCTTGATTATTCGTGCTCTTTTTGTTTCTCTAAGTTCTTGTCCTTTATCAACGCAATTGGACTCCCCATCACTGCCTGAATCAGCTGGGTTTGTCAAGCCCAGATTCTCGTAAGCGACTTCTATATGCTCGTCTTGCAATTCCTCATTATCAATATTCGCCATGGGAGTTTGAGCGTTATCGTATTGTGTACTTATCAATTTTTTTGGAAGTCCGTTTACGAAACGAATTTTTAGATTATGATTTGACTCGGAATCATTCAACTCCAAAGTAGTCTCGCAACGCAAAATATTGGCGGTTGTATCATTAGTTTTATTTGACTCATTTAGAGTGTTTAGCACGATAGTGGTATTCTGTTCTAGCATGCTTTGAATTTCCTCCCGCACGTATTCTTGCGCACTTGCTTGCCCCTTTTCTATTATGCCGACAATCGAAGCTTGATTTTCGGAATTGCATTCCATCTCTTTGAACACAGTTTCTGAATCGTTCAACGTCCTTGTACGATATCTCTCCTTGTTTTCTTGCGAATTCCCGTGTTTCCTTCTCATTGCTTTACACACGGGCAACTTCGTGAGCATAGGAATTGAAGACTTGACGGGGGATATAACTTCCTGTTTCTCAACAGCGTCTTCAATGGTCTTAGTTTGGACGTTCAGATCCGGAAAAGGATTCCCTAGTACTTGTGTCTGGAATCTCGCTCTATTCTCTGCCCTGCGTTGTTTTGGCGTTAGTTTCGAGAAAGGAGAACATTTTCTACTTAGAATTCTATTATCTGCATCGTTGACAATATCGTCTTGTTTTCGTCGTTCTTCCTCTTCTTTCTTGATGATTTCTGCGGCAATGGTATATGTCTTGTATCTCTCTTTCGCTAAGTTTCGTTTTTGTTTCGGGGTTAAATAGCTTATCGAATGCAATCGCTTCTTCGGCGTCGATTCAGCCGAGCTGCTAACGCAATATTCTGACGAGATTGGCGTGACTGCCTCGTCAGTACCGTTCTCTGCTTCATCAATCACCTCCGCTACGATCGAGTGCACTACTTCATCAGTGTGCAACTCCATATCTAGGCACAAAGTGTCGCTGCACATAATGTCAGTAGTTGCTTCCATCGTGGATTCGTCCATTTCAGTCACCTCATTGAACAAGGACGGTGGATTGATATTCTCCAAATATTCACTCAGACTGTTACTCGTACTGTTTTGCATACCCTCGACATAACGCATGCATGTCATGGACAGCACGTTGGCAACTGGTTTCAGCATTTCGAACACTGCTGGATCGCTGCCAGTCAAATTATGTAAGACTTGTTCTTTCGAATCCGCGATCTCCGATGTAATGCTAGCCACGCTTAACATGCTATTCTCCATATCACCTACATCCGGTAGTTCGTCCATCATGGATGGTGGTTTGACATTCTCCAAATGTGAGCTGGTGCATTCGTTCAGCAGATTTTCCAAGCTAGTCATGTGGCTCTGACCTTGACCCAATGCTCGCTTGGCTACCACGCCAACTGGCAAGGACTTCTTCCGTATGTTGCGAGAATCATTAAAATTTCTCACTGGCGCCGGTGGCAGCGACGTTGAATAACACCTATCTCGGTTGATCAACGTCTCAGTATTGTCAGCAGTGCCAGCGTAACTTGCCGTCAGTGAAAGTAAACTTCCCATCGAGGACGGTGGTTTGATCGCCTCGAGGTCGATGGATATCGGACTCGTTGTTTCGAGCTCGTTCTGGTTATTTATCTCTGCATCCACCGCTTCTGCTAATTTGATAGCCTCGCGTTGGATGATTTTTGACTCTGTCATGTTAATCTGCTCGATATTCTCTGATATTGTAGTACGCTGATCTTCCTGTGCGTCGCTGTTGAATGAAGCAACCAACGGTGCACTCATGCTAATGCTGGGAAAGGAAATGTCATTGGGCGAATCCTCATTCCATGTGTCGCACGTTAGACTCTGTTTCATTGTACTGGAGTCTCGTTCACGTATCGCTTCAGTTTGTTGAACCAGTGTTGCCGTCAATCGATCTAACGAAGCAATCATAGCATCGGGATCTCTCTGTCGTCTATATGTCTCTTCTTTTGTATGTTTCTCTGCGCAGTCGCGATGAAGAACATCTAAGGTCCTCATGATTTCAAAGGTTGTTTCTGATTTGCCGTCCATATTATCCGCAATCTCAGTTTCATCATTATTTTTTTCTTTTATAATGTCCATTTGTTTGTTGTATAGCTTTAATTGCGACTTAATATAATCTGCGTTACTTTGGTTCAATGTGATGTTGCCTTCGGATTTTATACCGGATTGAATACATAATTTTAAAAGCGCATGTTCAGACTGTTCGACGGAGTCGATCGATTCACTGTTTTCAGAATCTTTTGATTGCTTCATAAATGATATATCTGTGAGTCGAACATCAATTATTGCTTCGTCTAATCTAATGGAGCTATTTTGATCTCTGCCACGTTCATCAGTTATGACAAAATCATTGGAAACGTTTTTATCTAAAGATGTATTGGATGTCTGTAATATAGATATTGCTTCTTCTGAGAGATTATTGCTGAGATTATTACCATTTACTGTTTTCATGGTGTTATTTGATTTCTCATTATGCATATTATTCATGTTTGTCGTTATCTGTGAACAAAATACTTTTTAAAATATAATTAAAATAAGTATTATATATAATATAATATAGTGTTATGAAAAATTAATATTAAAAAATTAGTCTGAAATATTCTTACTGTGACTGTTTCCGTTTGAAGATTCTTTTTAGATAGTTTTTCATTGTTATCTTTTTTGTCTTCTCTATTTTCATGAGACTCTACGTACTTTACATTAAACGGTGAACTATCGGACATTACAGTTCCTTTATGCTCGACTTGGTTTAAAGCAAGACTAGTTTGATATCGAGTCAGATTAGTTTCTAATCGAGGAAGTTTTTCGAGATTATTTCCTATAAAGGAATGTCTATGCCTATAAAATAAGACAATTTCGTGAAAATTGTAAAGTAACAAATTACGTAAGTGCCACAGTAATAATTAATATTTTACCGATTATTTTGCATTCCAATGTTAATACAAGCGGCTAGTAAATCCTCATCATCCTCGTCTCCGTCGCTAACTTGATCTATATATATATCCAGAAAAATTGTTTTGTATTTACTGAATTAGTCTATTTTTCCACAATTTTCGCGCGCGCGGAATTATATATACTACTTACATCCAGAATCATTATTGGAAATCTTTAAACTAGTACTGTCAGCTGAGAGTTCAATATGACTCAATGGTAAATCTTTATTTACTTTATTTGGTTTGGAGTCTGCAAATTTATATTATTTGTGAGGAAGCCTGTTAAATCTGTTTAAGTTATACGAAATATTTAGGCTAAGTAAAATGTTTAAATTACCAAGATTATTAATCCTAGAGCTGGATTCCCCATTATGATCATCATTATATTCAGAATTTTCTAATATCATTGAAATTGGCGTCGTTCTTACACTGCGCAAATATCACGAAAACAATTATTAAAAAACACACATATTCTAATATAATATAATAATTCATTATTTAAAGCTTGATGGATTCTACATAAATATGAAGTATCATGTTTATTTAGAAAGCATAATTACCTTGAATGACTTTGTACAATTGCATCTTCTCGATTGCCTTTTTGCTTGCTTTGATCTTCAAGATATGGTAACAAACGATTTGCACTCTCATCGTCCGTAAGATGTGTCACGTCTCGTAAATTCAACTCCATTTCCGATTTGGCAAAGTCGTTCAGTTTTGGTACGTCCGTCAAGGACGGCGCTTTGCATTCACTGTGATCTTCTATATGCCTTACCTTATATCGTTCCGATAATTTCTTCGACAAGCTCCTTATACGATTATCATCCTGCAGATCGGAAGCGGAAGTGGCTCTAGATGAGTTCAAGGATGCGCGCGGCGTTCCCTCCGTGTAGTAAGTTTTAATTGTATCCTCGTGCTGAAGTCCTTCATCATTGCCTGAGAAGAAATCGGATTGCTTTTCGTCGTCTATAGTTTGCTCGCCGTATCGCAGACTATAATCGGTTGGTTGATCCAAATCTGTTTCAGCATAATCACCGAATAAATTATCGTCCGGACTTTGAACGATCGTTGCGGACGATATTGCTTTTTGAACACTGTTTAGCGTGTCATGTTGGCGCAATAAGACTTTTCTCGCGCTTTCTTTCATAGAAGGAACATCAGACAGGTCGGAGGTCGGCTTTGAATTAGCGACAACTGCATTTGTGGTTGTTCGATAATCCAATTTAATACGAACAGTCGCTTCGACTTCCTCGGACACGCTAGATTGACTACCAGCTTTGGACAAGGACGACATTTGATCGATCAGAGATATGTTGTTCTCGATGGAAGAGTGTAGCGAGATCTGAGAGGGTTCTTGATTAGGCACTGCAGCCCATGATATAGTAGAATTCGTGCATCTCAGCTTGTTTAATGTCGAACCGAAAACGTCAAAAGGTTTTAGTTGTTTCGGTATTGCGTTTTTATAACGCAGGGTGTATTTTCTCTCGGAGGAAGTGGTTCTCGGATGAACGTCGCCACACACACCGTTGTTGCCGAATCCGACAGCAGAATGCAACGATGAGGATTGTTGCTTAACCTGCGAGTCGGTGGGCGATATACCATTCAGAACATGACGATTTACCCGTTCGAACATAGTGTCGGAATGTGTGCTCGTCACAGAACGCATCGAATCTCTACTCTCGCTCCTGGCAACTCCGTTGCATTTGACAGTAGATGTGCTAGGTTGACTGTGCAACTGATAAGAGCGCAATCTATGAGCATTGATGCCAAGAAAGCTATGATCAAGTTTGAATGTGAATTTTTCGTTTTTGTTGGTTGGCGATGTGCTCGGCTCGATATTGTCACACGTTTCCGCCAGATTCTGGTCGATTTCCTGCTCTAGAGCCCGCTGCCTGCGAGCGACCAGGCTTGGCAAGGTTGACAGTCCCAGTCCTCGAGCGGTAGAGTCTAAGTGGACGAGATTGTTACAACCAGGTCTAGCGCTCAATAAATTTTTTAAGGCTGCACTAGAACCCATCGAAATCATTTTGTGCTTGGAGTGAACGAGACTGCGTAACATCGGTACAGCGCCCAGATCCCAAAGGAGACGTTGATCCTGGGAACATCGCGCGGACAGATTCCAGAGCGCTCCACAGGCATTACTGACTACTGTCAAGCTGGGCGATTTTAACTGTTGCAGGAGAACTTGTAGACAGCCCCTTTCTCTCACGATGGTTCGATGATCCTCTCGTACCGCCACGTGGCTCGATACGTTTCTCAAAATACCACCGGCATTTTCAACTATCGCAAGCGTCTTGGACGGCGCCTTGTAGCTCAGCATATCTACGAGAAAGGCTAGAGCACCGTCTACAGCGCAGATATCCACTTTATTCGTGCTGCAGTGGGCCGACAAGTTCCACAGAGCAGATAAGATTGATTTGAGGGTGGATTCCTTGCGGCCTTCCATGGCGGCTTTCATCAGGCCTGTCACCGCACCTACTTCTCTCAGAGTCTGTTTGCTGCTACTATCGGCACGCCAGGATAGATTTCTTAAAACGCTCGCTGTCACTTGCCTCAGGTCATCGCTAGAACTTTTCAATTGCGAGACTAACGCCTTCATAAATTCCTTGAAGGAACAGAGCAGTGCCTTATTATTGCCATCGCCGAAAGTCAAGTTGGTTAATGCCATTCCTGCATATCGTCGCAATGTAATGCAATTTTGATCATCGCTTTCGCTACCATGAATCAAATGATCCATCTCAATGAGTTCCGCGACGGCATGAAGACCGCCCAGCTGGCACATTGCGTGGCGATGAGCTTCATCGAAGGATAGTTTCATAAGCGCAGCTATCGTCGTCGCAGGGTGTCCTCTCTCGAGGTCATCTGTGAGCTGATCCTGTTCCAAAGACATTCTCAGATTCTGACAATAGTCGCGCAATTGCTCGAGGAATCGAAGCACTCGTGCTTCCCGGCGACCAGCTCTCTCGTCACTTTTGGCATGCACCACGTTGCGTAATGCCTGCATAGCTCTGTTTCGAGTGTCAGGATTTTGTCCAGGTGCGTGAATTAGTTGCACTAATAGCGGTAGGCAGCCTGACTGTCTCATCACCAGGCAACTGTCTATGGAAGTGCTCATAGAAAGCAAAGTCGTGCTCATATCATCTCGACCATTCTTTTCGAGCATACCGAGAAGATTGTACACCACGTCCACTTTGGCATCTAGTCGACGATGACCTTGCAGCTCCGTGGAGTTGCCTTCGAGACCCGTAGAGTTCAATGATGACGAGAAACTTATCACGCTGGCCACATCCTACACATGAGCATAGAATTTGGAGCAATGTTTTCATTTTTCCAGATAACATGAAACTGTTTAAAAAATGCCATTTCTTAGACATCTTTTTAAAGATACTTTCTGGAGTTTATACATTATTTGGAATCATAATACACTGAATATTTTAAAATTATTTCCCCAAAACTACTGAATGTCCTTTTAACAATCAAAAGGATAGGCGCAGGTTTTGGTATCCCGTATGGTATGAAAAACATTACAAATTGCAATATAATTTACGCCGTTATAACTTACATTTTGTGCAGGGAGTGATCTGCTCTGCTGAGTCGGAAAGCCAATTTGCTGATTAGCCCATACGTCTCTTCTGATGGGCCACGTTCCACGATACAAAGACGGTAGCCTGTGGCTAGGCAGGGAAGTGCTATTCTGTTTAGCTTCCTCCTCGCTGCCATCATCCTCATTGTAATATTTACTCCTCAAGCATAACTATAATTGCAAAAAATTTTTTTCCCGATTTCTGATCTCGTATTGCACGTAAGAATAGATTTTTTGCGATTTTATCAACGTGATCTTTTCTTTTGCAACAGTTTTTCAAGCTCAACAAATGATATGATGCGGTCATTTTATGATTTTTCTTGAAATATTTACACGATATAGAAAAACATTTGTTCGTTAATCTTAAACGTGAAATTTGTGACTTCATTTATTGACATTTTACAACTAAACTACTTTACTTAAACGTTCATGATTCAAATAAGATGTTTTTATATTTGCGAAACGTAAATTATTTCGGATAATATATACAAGAAGAAACATGCTGCAGCGTACTTGAAATTTTCAACATATTCACAAGTGAAAATAAATAGAGAAGCAATGCAACGCAGACGAATCTTGGAGGATGATGACTTATAAGGGTCAGACCCAGAAAGAGAAAAGATGGAACGACTTACAACCGGGGCTCAGGGAGGAAAAAGAAATGTACGTACATGTGCGCGAAAAAGGAAAATGTAAGTGTGAGTGAGCGAGTTAAAGAGAGAGAGAGAGAGAGTGAGAAGGGATGAAGGGGGAGAGAGGGGGGGACGGTGGATGACAAGTGCAAGACAGAGATGAAAGTCGAGGGCTTCCCATAAAATCAATACGAGATATGTTAGTGAAGGTGTATCGTGCGCCACGAGCCACGAGCATAAGGCAATTCGTAAAGCAGCGGTTTTCAACCTTCGTTCTTTTCACAGACGTTTTTATTAGTATTTAAGGAAAAACGCATGATTTCAAGATGTAATACATTGCAATTAGATGCAACCTTAATTTCTACGTCTATATTAAAATTAGATTTGAAACAGTGATAATATTCACATGTGCAAAAAACTGAAGTAAACTAAAAACATTTGTCAGATTAAATTCTTATAGTGTTATCGTTAACTTTTGCTGTGCTTCTAAATAACTGAAAACACTCTACGTTTGAAATCTTAATTCTAATTGTTTTTTAATTTTTTAAAATTCAGATTTTATTTAATTTTAAAGTAAATGTCATGTTACTGACAGAGTCTAAATGGAATAGTTTAATAATTTAGAAATAACAATTTTGTCTTGAGTTATTAATAGTGTATTGTAGATTCACAACAATGATATTAATATCGATATATAATACTACGTACATTATTCCAGGTATACAATTCGAATTTACCACAAATACATTAAGTCGCAGCGTGATTAAAGAGTTTCATTTTTAAAGAATCTTTTATGCGCCACTTTACTAGAGAATTTAAAAACCATTCTCTCTTACGTATGAATATAAATATATTCGGAATACTTTACATACACGCTGTTACGCATAATAAAAGATGCTCCCATAAAAAAAAGGCGAAAAAAACGCTACCTCGGGACTTGGCGTTGTCGAGCATCGTTCGTCTTCCTCCTTAGTCTCCGGCTCCATGGCATCCTCCTTGCTAGTCTCAGTGATAAGAGGACGATCCTGATAAATATACTGCGGTCTCGACGCTGCGGCATCGACGGCGACGGCGCCCTTCACAGCGGCGCATCTCTGTGAGGTGGCGGCAGCAACGACAGGGTTGAAAAATGCTGCTGCGGCGCCCGAGTTCAGCCTGCGCGATGACAGGGGTGATGGCGGCGACTGCCGTGCTTTCTGTGTATTCCATGCACTGGCGACGCCTTTCATCTCGATACCCGTCGTCGCCGCCGCTGTCGCTACCGTTGCCGCTGCCTCTATCGCCGATGATGAGCCGCACAATACGCGACCCTCCGTTGTGCGCGGTCTATCCCGGCGGGTTTCCGCGGATTCTTGGAAAGAGAAAAGTGCATCAGCGGAAGCGAAAATGGTGAGCGAAAATAGTAAATATAAAGGGAAAGAGATCTTCTTAGTTTCCTAAGATTCGAAATTTCGTGAAAAAATAAATAATAAATAAATAAAAATTTGAACGGAAAATAAGAATCGAATTATAAATTAAGAAGAAAAACGATTATATTACATATTTGCTATTCTGATCGTATATGTACCATTCGAAAAAATTGATTGTCTATATTCTTTTTGTAAAATAGTAAGGCCCTGCACACAATAGAAGGAATAAGGAATTAGGAATAAAGATTAAACGATTTTAACCTATCAGAAATCGAATACATCGGAATACACGGTTTTTGATAGGTTGAAATTGTTTATTTTTTATTCCTAATTTCTTATTCTTTCTATTGTGCGCAGGGCCTAACGTTACATGTTTCGGCTGCAAGATCGAGTCTTCCTCAGATGTTCAATAGTTATGACGTAGTAAAATAGATGCAGTGAAAACAATAAACGTTGATTCGTGATGAGGAGAGAATGTCCAGTAAGCCATGAGTAATTTCCAGAGCGAACATAAGAGGTTTGTTTTTTATTACTGTACTCTCTGAACTGGTGCACACGATGCAATAAATTGAAGTGAAACAAATATACCTTTGTTTCACTTCAACTTATTGCACCGTGTGCACCAATTCAGAGAGTGCAGTAATAAAAAACAGATCTAATTGTTTACAAACAGTTGCTCGACCGCCCACTAAACAAGAAACATTTCAGTAACGTTACAACGTTGCTGCAACATTACTGAAATGTTTTGGAACGTTTCTTGTTTACTATGGGCGTGTGAAGAACCGATTGGAGATTCGATATGATCCATGATATACAATTTCAGATTCTAAATAAAATTGCAATATGCATCGCAAATAGATATCGCAAATAGATATCGCAAATAGATATCGCAAATTGTAAATAACATGTTAACAAAAAAATTGTTAAAAATTTTTTTACATAAATTTTAGTTTGAAGAAATTGTCAATCTATATAATCTATTTCAATTCATAGAATTACGTGTGTGGTCGCAATAACAGACAGTATATGACTGACTTTTTCATTTTATGAAATAAGATCATCACCGTAAACTCGCATTTTAACGAGCTAAATTCATTCGAGTGTGTAAAGGACTAAAGGAGAATACAACTTTTACTTTTGTGCGACCGGGGATTGATTTATTTATACACTTTATATGTTTTTCTTCATAAAACTGAAAATTGTAAGAATAACGCTACATCACACTCAAGGAAAAATTGATATATTGAAAAAAAATTAATAAAATCCTAATAATTTATATTGTTACGAAATTACTGTCAGTTAAGCCCGATCTACAATTGCGTAAACGTAGTTGTAAATGGTTGTGAAATGTTGTAAAGCGAAGTTTTAACCTGCCATTCCCGGTTGTAAAGCATGTTGTAAAAGATGGTTCAACTTTATCTTTCACGACTACGACTGAGCAATTGCTCTGCGAGTTGTTTTTGTGTTTGTGAATCGTCTTCGTCCAACAATGCTTGCAATTCTACATCTTCGTACCTTTTTGACGGTTTTCCGTGTTCCTTGTCTACAACATCGAAATCACCACTTTTGAAACGCCGAAACCATCGTTCACACGTATCTTGCGATGGAGCATGTTCACCATAAACTTCTCGAAGTAATCGGTATGATTCAGCAGCAGTTTTCTTCAAATAAAAACAAAAAATTAATGCTGTCCGCGAATGTTCTTTATTTGGCACAAATTTCGACATAGTGAACACAGCAAAACAATACTATGCAAACACTTTTTCAATTTATCACTTATGCGCGTTTGACACTTTGATGGCACAACAAAATGGCATATACGTCAAATCTTTACTACACACTGCATTGGTGCACCATCTGTTGTCTCAAATCCGCACTTCATACTTGTACACCTGGTAATCTATTAAAATTAAAAACCAATAATGTGTAAATACTTTCTGAAATAAATTTTTCCCATACTTATAGAATATTAAAAATATAACAAAATGCAGATCAAATATTGACGATGAGATTTTAGATTCCTTAATTGCTACTAAACAATTCATTAAAGACAATCCACAAATACTGCTAACGCGTGCAGACAAAGGAAATGTCGTCATAGCTATGTATGGACAAATTTGATTATATTAATAAAACGGAAGCTTTATTATCAGACACTGATACCTATACACTTGTGTAATCCGATCAACAAAATATTGGGTGATCTAAAATCATTGTTAAAAACTTGGAAACGACAAGAATTTGACCGACTATATATACAATTATCTTATGGGGGGATCCTGGTTTACAAACTCAAAATTTTCGATTTTTTTCATAAATCGATAATAAAATTCATGAAAATATAGTTCCTGAAGGAACAAACTGAAATTCGAAGTATTTAAATAGATACAGCTGATGGAACAGGAACGCTTCACGCAGGTATACGGTCGCGCAGCAGGAGAACTGGCGTTCCCACGATCTGTTTTCTGTTTCTGCCCTTGCTACTCTTGAACTAGTGTACACTGGTGTAATAGGTTAGAGAGAAGCAAAATATACTTGTCTCACTCTAAAGTAGAAAACAGACCGTCAGGGCTGGGCACATTTCAAATACTTGTATTTGAAATACAGTATTTGAAATACAAATACTATTTTAAATACTGTATTTCAAATACAATACAAAATGTATTTTATATTTTGTATTTCAAGAAGGTTATTCAATGTATTTTGTATTTCAAATATTTTGTATTTGAAATACAAAAAAAATCCTTAATAATGATCCTTGACAACAATAATAGTAACTTAAATTTTTTTTTCATATAACAGCGATACTGATTATTTTCGTTAACTTTCATGCAGTGTCAAGTCATCAGTGTTATCAAATCTTGTAATCTCGCACAAAAAAATAAGTTTCTCGTAAAGATTCTCGTGCGGTTGGTAACATAGAACAATAGAACTTTTAAAGAGTACAAGAGAGTGAAGCCCCAGACACAATGCGAGGAAACAGCCATAGTGAAGAATAATATGATTTTAACCTATCAGAAATTGTATATTCCGGTGTATCGCAAACTGTTTGTGGCAAGTGTGAAGTGATATTGTTGTTTTTTGTTCAATTATTATGTTACCAATGTTCTCAATGTTTCCTGCCAACTTTTGTTTCGAAGGATTATACTGTATTAGAATTATTTTACTGTAATGTTTAATTATATTTGCTTATTATTCTAACAATCAGAATCGTATAATTTTTCTTCACAGTTTCGATACTATCACAATATTTTTATAGCGATAAATTCGTACGATTTCATTATTTATGTTATCATCTATATTATGTTATCAAACAGCTTTATTAATTTTTTATGATAAGACACATAATGTCGGGATATTTATGAGAAATAACTGAAACAGATTAGTTACTTTGTTCTAGTCTTACTTTGTGTATTTACAATAAAAAATTTATAAATGTTTTGTATTTTGTATTTTAAAGTAATATTTTGTATTTAAAATACAAATTTTAGAAGTATTTTGCATTTTGTATTTCAAATTGAAAAATCAAAAGTATTTTGTATCTTGTATTTCAAATACTAAGATTGTCAGTATTTTGTATCTTGTATTTAAACTACTAAGATTGCCACAGTATTTTGTATTTTGTATTTCGAATACTTTAATGATGTATTTTGCCCAGCCTTGCAGACCGTTAACCTCGGAGTCTTGTATAGAATTTATGGCGATCAGTCTAGCCACGACCCCTTCAGTTAGTTTGGACGTTAGAAGACATTCGAAAACGACAAAATGTATTCAAAAGCAATGAATGGACAGTCTAAATGCGCATCAATTGTATTATATGAAGAAGCGGAAGACTTAGTATATGGGCCTGACATGACAGATTAGCATCTAATTGCTGTAAGTTTGCAATAACTATAATTTTTTCGTATCGAAAACTTTAAACGCGTTTTTCTCGAAACCACGTTTTTCAAGTTTATGTAACGTCTCAGAAAAAAAGTATTTGACTGATTCACTTTTTCCAAAGCTTTTTAATTAGCTAATAACCTGCTGTCCTCGTTGAACTAAAAACGTTTTTAAAAAATGTAACTAAACAATTTTTTTTTCATAAAGAAGTAAAAAATTTCTCGTAAAAATTGTAATTTTTTTTTAAACTCATACAATTTCTTTAATTCTGCACTTTTTTTTTGTTTTCTTAGTTCATTTAGGATAAAATTTCATGAAGATTAATAAAAAATTTTGTTTTTTTATTTCAGATAAGAATTAGATAATACAAAATGACAACTCCGGCTGCACGGCGGTACGAACATTAAAATATAGCAATGTAAAATAATGTTTTTTTTTATATAAAAAAATATTTTTGTATTGTCTATAGATGTCATAAAACAACCCTAAAATTTTGTATTGATCCGCTTAATGATTACTGAGAAAAAAATTCGCGAAAATCGTCGTTTTTTCGGTATCCTAAATGAGGTTTCCCCCTTAATTCGACGAATGCAATATTACCGAAGTTATGCATTACCAAAAATCCATAAGACAGGCAACCCCTTACGAATTATTGTATCATCCATAGAAAGCCCTTTGCATAATTTAGCGGCGTATTTACATAGAATCTTAGACTCATGCCTTGAAGAACCGATGGGACATGTCAAAAATAGCTTTCAATTAGCTAAAGACATATCTCAGATACACTTATTGGACGACTCAGTCCTTGTATCACTCGATATTGTCTCTCTTTATACTAATGTCCCTGCAGATCTGGTCTTTGAGAGTGTAGAAAATCGTTGGTCAAACATATAAGATAAAATTAATCTACCTAAAATTGAATTCATTAAAGCAATAAAGTTAGTGCTCGATTCTACGCGTATTTCGTTTTTAACAATAAGTATTATAAACAATCTTTCGAAGTATCTCTATGAGGTCTCTATTATCTCTTATTACAGCGAATTTAGTTATGCAATATTTAGAAAAGGTTTCTCTCAATAAATTAAAATTTACTTTAGAATTTTACTACGAATATGTAGACGATATTGCTCTATCCATTCAGGAACCAAATATCGATGAATTATATAATACTTTCGACGATTTTCATCCCAGATTGAAGTTTACAGTGAAATTGGGGGGCGACAAATTAAATTTCTTGGATCAAACTTTAATTAGATGTTAAACTTAATTTCTGCCGCTCGCTACTAGAGGGTACTAGCTCCAACGCTGGCGAGTTTCGACGATGAACATATCTATATTATAAAATATCTTTCATCTGTATTCAATACCTGAATAAAAGCCGATTTTCCTTGCTTCACTCACTGTTGGATTTGCAATCTGAGGTCTGATTCTCGGATTCCTGCGAATTTCTTCCCCCAGGGGTTCCATTCTCGAATCTATATAAAAAATTTTCGCATACGAAAGTGACGCTATGCGTTCATTGGTTGTTATATATACCATTTAGTTGTCATTATGTCAATCAGTGAACGCGTAGCGTCACTTTCGTATGCGAAACTTTTTCGTAGGAATCGTTTTTCGTAGAAAACCTCTGATTGCAGTCTGACTGTGAATGAGGCAAAGGAAATCGGAAATTTACTCAGGTATAGAGTTCAATAATATATTAGGTGTTGAAATTAATTCCTGCCGCTCGCTACTAGAAGGTGCTGGCGAGTTTCGACGATGAAGTCATATGTCTTTTGTAGTTTAGACATCGCTGAAAGTAATTCAATCCTCACAGGTTAGATTTCTCGACGCCAAAAAGATTTTCCAATCGATTGAAAATGAATCGCGATAAGCTGTTTTTCCAACATGTGCTGCTTCACTACTTCGACCTCAAGAAAACCGCAGCTGAAGCGAATCGCTTATTATCCGAAGTGTATGGTGATGAAACTCCATCGGAAAGAACATGTAGAGTTTGGTTTGAACGCTTCCGAAACGGTGATTTTGATGTGAGAGACAAAAAACATCCAGGACAGCTGAAAAAATTTGAAGATGTCGAGCTGCAAGAATTGCTTGATGAGAATCCAGCTCAAACGCTTTTAGAGTTGTCGAAACAGTTAAATGTTATTCCAAAGGCCGATTGAGTGACGAATTGATGCAAAAAAGATTATCCGTAGCCAACA
>NW_017297019.1:59805-63203 GCF_001594075.2 Trachymyrmex cornetzi
CCAGTCACAACGAAGTCAAAAAATGGGTGGATGAATGGATCGCCTCGAAAGACACCGCGTTCTACCGTTATGGGATTGCACTGTTGCCAGAGAGATAGGAAAAAGTAGTAGAAAATGGAATAAATTACTTTGATTAAGGTATTCATCTTCCTTTCGAAACAAATCAATTTTGGAGACGAAAAAACGGCAGGAATTAAGTTTAACATCTAATAAAAAAAGGAAACAAAATGATACATGATTGGTATCACAAACCGACTTTCTTGGCATGCTACTTGAACTTCTTTTCTTGCTATCCATTGTGCCATAAAATAAGCACAATTATCAATTTAATTGACAGAGTAATTTTTTTGTCGCATCCTATGTTTCATAACAAGAATTTCGAATTCATCATTAATATTTTATTGAGAAACGGACCCATTGGGAACTATTTAATTTTTAAGAATATCAAAAAAAGGTTCCTGTGTCTAAATTCAAACAATTTAATAACGAATTAATGATGAACAATAATAAACAAAATAAGTATAACAAAAAAATTACCTAAATTACCTATTTCACCATATGTACCATCCATCTCCGACAAATTCAAAAGATTTTTTTAAAACAATCGGTTTATACGTTTGGTCTACACGGGGATTAACAAATTAAATTCCTTCATTAAGGGGGGGTGGCAACCAGTTGAACACGGCTCAATTGGACACGAGCCACTAACAGCGCTTGAGACTACAAAGCTCCTAAGCACCGGTCGCTGTGATTGGTGGTGTCCAATAGAGCCGTGATCAATCGGGATCACCCCATTAAGGGATATGGCCACCCTTGTAGGCATAAAAACAGTAATAAATTCAAAAATTTTTTTAGTTTAAAAAATAATTTAATATAAAATCAAATTAAAGCACTGATTAGTGCATATATTAAAGTCCACAAAAATTTTTTTTTGTATTTTTTGTATCCAAAATGATAGCGCTATCAGTGACAGAGTGTGCGTTCCGGGATATACTATTCGCGCTATGGATGCAAATGCTACCAACGCTGTTCGTGGAGCCAATAGCGCGATAGCGTTAGCAAGTTTCATGAACGATCCTAGCGTAGCGTTGGTAGCATTTAACCAGAGAGATTTAATATTTGTCGAGGTTAAGTTAATGTAGGGGATTCTGTTTTCAATCACCGACCAAACATTTTTCTGTAATTTAAATTTTTACGGTTTTGTAAAGTATTTGTAACGTAAATTAATTTCTCGTAGTGAATAACAGAACGCAATCTTAATTGCAATCTCTATGATCATAGTGCATGCCATAGTAATCGCCAGTAACAAGATACTTCTGACATCTTTAATGAAATCAAATACACAAGTTGAACTCTGCAGAAACTTTGAAAAGTTAAAGATGATACACAAGCAAGAATTAGTTCACTCCAGCCTAGTGGCAAGCCATCAATTGCAGAGATTGAAATTGAGATTGCATTCACTATCATAAAATTTGAAATTCACACGTTCCGTGCGTACATTTATTCTACAAAATTCTAAAGAGAGAAAAGTTTGGTGTCACTCGAAATAGAATCCCCTCAAACGTTAATCTAACCTTGACGAATTGATGACGCGCAGTTGTAACGTAACACGCTACCATTAGTGACGTGTTTATTAGCGTTATCTGCAGCTCCGCGAACAGTTTGTAGCGCTAAATAGCGCGAATAGCGTCTCCCCGAACGCACCCGGAATCTCGTATGTTTTTTTTGGAGGTGCTCCAGGGCTTTACATGTAGTAGCATCCACAAATTTTGACCTAAAGCAAAAAAAAATATTTTTTTTAATGTACACTGAAATACCTAGAGAAGTACGTAGGGGAGAATCCTTTTCGAGAATTTTACTTATATAATTTAAAATTTTAACTATACCATTTTATTCTATTGACTCATTTGTAGTGAAGTACATCTAACATAGTCAGTTTGTATATCCGACAAAATATAACAGACGATATAGAAGTTTTTAATTATTGACAACAGTTTAACGATGATTTGACGGCTTAGCAATTAAACACATTATTCTATGGATCAACTATCAACATTTTTATATTGAAGAAGACCCAATAATAGGGTCGAAACGTCTATATTAAAATTTTTAATATATCTACTATTACACATGAATATCTTATGTTGACTCATATAGACATTTCCTTACATTATCATTATTAAATATATATTTTATATTATAATTATATTTTATTCTTAATTGTAAATTTTATGTGCGGGTATATATACGAGAGTCGTTTGAAAAGTTTTGAGCTTCAACATAAAAATGGCATTACTCGTCAAAACCATTCTGGTACTACAATCGTACATGTTTTGCAAGATACCTGTGAAAATTGTAGCCATTTTTTTGGACGCTCAGTTGTTGTTTGAGAGTCATTTGTGTCAGTCGAAGTGTTTTCGTTTGATGAAAATCTGTGTCCTTCGAGCCTAACTTTGAGCCTAGAAAACAGGAAAAAATCATTGGAGATCAGATCTGGTGAATACGGTGGGTAGTTAATTAATTCGAACCGCAATTCGTAAATTTTTGTTATGGCGATCGTCGATATTCGATTTTTTCCATTTTTACAAAAATACTGACATCGACTGGCATAAATGGCTGTCAAACAACAACTGAGCGTCCAAAATGGCTACAATTTTCACAGAGATACCTTGCAAAACATGTACGAGAGATTGTAGATTGTAGACCCGAATGGTTTTTACGAGTAATACCATCTTCATGTTGAGGCTCAAAACTTTACAAACGACCTTCGTATATTTAGTTTTACATATATACAGGGTTGGGTAGTGCTAAATTAAAAAGTTAAAAGTTCAGTTAAAAAGTTAAAAAGTTAATTAATTTTAACTTAACTTAGTTACATTTTTGGTCTGTTTTCTATTCCTGCACTAGACTGTTCTAGAACTTTCTTTCTCGCTTTAAATAAATATCAAACATATATCTATCTCACTTTAAGTTCCAAAAGTGTACACTAGTTCAGCCACAGAAAACAGACCTTTTATCGGTAACTAATAACTTTTTATTAATTTTTTTAAAGTTAAGTGTTAGACACAATACGAGCCACACGTAACCAACGATACGAATTCCGGCCAGCTTGTAGCTGCTTGCAGCAATTGCAGCACGCGATTAGCGCCTTCATCGGCGGTCGATGGCGCTGATCGTGTCCTGCAAGTCGGTCGATATTCGCATCATATGGTCACTGATACGCGTTATGGTACGTTTCCACTGAGCGCAACGCGTGACGCGCTCAGTGGAAACGTACCATAACACTACGCTGTTCCGTGTTGATGGATGGCGCTGTTGATGTCCTGCAAGGGACACGAGTTTGCATTACTGGTTCTAACTTGCAGGACTTGCAGTAGCTTGTAGTGTCTATAGTTTGC
>NW_017297019.1:63449-64051 GCF_001594075.2 Trachymyrmex cornetzi
TATTATCTTAACTTTTAATTCAATTAATTTCATTATACATTAACTTGTATCTTAACTAAGTTAAATTTTTAAGGTTATTAACTTTAACTTAACTTAAAAAAAGTAACTTACCCAACCCTGCATATATAGATATATATTTTACACTTTTTCGCAAATATATATTTTACACTTTATGTCTATTTTGTACATATTCTTAGCTAGTGAAGTGGGAATAATAAGAAATTCAGCATTCTATTTTATTTTCTTTGTAATATTCAAAGAATTTTTTAAATCTAAATATTCCAACAAATTATGAGAGTTGATTATAAAGTTTGAAAAATCTTGTCACGCCGCGATGACAACAAATGTTTTAAGGAACACTATAATTCCTAATGGCTTCCCCACACTGGACGCGGAAACACTTGCCGCGCAGCAAAATGCGACGTGATAACCAAGAAGCTTATAGCTCCTAACAGGTTCGAATCCCCCCCCTTCCCCGAAATTTTTTTAATTATTTTATTTTGGGAGGGTCCCGTTAGCGCACATCCTGATAACACACATCCACTCACATTGATTAGTGTCTAATAATTTTTCATTGCTTTATATATATATATATATATATA
>NW_017297019.1:64103-64601 GCF_001594075.2 Trachymyrmex cornetzi
TACTAATGAGAATATTTTATTTTAACTCGGCATTTTATTTTACTCGATGTACATACTCTATCGAATTCCGCTCTTTCATTTTTAAATGTAAAAAACATACAATTTTACTTTTGACTTTATGTGAGTTTTTTGCTGTTATATAATTTTTTCTTCTCGTTATAAAATGTAAGTAATTTTTAATACTTTTGTTAGTTCGAGCTTTGATAAAATATGCGATACAAAGGGGAAATTTTTGTAAGGTTTTTGTCCCGAGAAACAGAATATACGCTATAATTGATACATTCTTATACAATATCTGTATTGTCCTTCTTTAAAAAAAGTTTTTAAAAAAATAAGTAAAAGTTGTATGCTGTACAAATCGGAACATTCCTGCTCTTCAAAATGAGATACGAGGAGACATTAAAATTTATAAAAATATCCAAATGGAATTAATTAATGTTAAAAATTGTAAATTACAACAAAATTGATGCAGTGACGTTCTTTTCAGTATCATAGCAA
>NW_017297019.1:64668-66781 GCF_001594075.2 Trachymyrmex cornetzi
CCCCCCCCCCCAAAAATTTCACGATACGCCCATACTTACGCCGTAATATGTATTATACAGGATATATCAAAAGTCTGAAAACGATCGAATATCTCAAAAGTAAAATATTTTTGAGAAAAATGTTTCAAACAAAAGTTGGATTTAAAAAGTTCTATTCACTGATCATATCCGCTTGACTTGATGGCGTTGTCAAGGTCGGTTCAAGGTCAAATTGATTTTTTTAAACGAAGCACCTTATTTTTGATGCCCGAATCTAATATTTACTATATAACTGCCAAGAGTTTTTCAAAACACTATAATAAAGTTATTTTTCATTAAGTACTTTTCGAATTATAAGGCTTAAAAGTTCAACTCGCACATAAACTTGCAGTATCATTGCAGAAACGTTGCAACATTGCAGATAGCGCTATAATATCGTTGCAACATTATAGATATTAGAAATTGTAATGCACTTATAATTATATATGACGACGCAAGATTTTATTAATCTTGCAACATTGTTACAAAGACATTAAAAATATTTTGGATTTTGAGTAATGAACTGCTATCATATATGGACACATACATCAATTACACGTTATATGATTGTTAATTATTTCCATTAATTATTTAGAAATTATAATGTTCGTTGAAACATTCCCACACGACACACGGGCGTCCTGTCCGAAAAATGGATGCCCATTTGATATCCATTTTATATCCCGTTTATATCTATTAAAAAAAACGCCCAAAGGGCATCCTATGGGCGCTTGTTTTAGGTTCCCGATCATCCATTTCTGAAATGGACGTGCAATGGGCATCTTATAGCTCCGGCACACCGTGTACACGCTGCACTCGTTGCAGATTGGTTATCGTGTGTCGGTATTACACTCGGTATTACGTATATGTCGCAATAAAGCGGGGAGCAGACTTTTGCATAATGCATAACACATGAGGCATAAGAAAATGAACCAATCAAAATGCTTTATTTCCTTCTTTTCCGTGAAATAAAGGTCTATCGCGTCACGACGCGTCGTGAAAGTGAGAAAGAGAGAAGTATACATATACACAACCCTTCTCTTTCTCTCTTTCGCGTCGCGTCGTGACGCGATGGACGACGTGACGCGTGACGCGATAAGTGGAAACGTACCCTATCGCGCGCAGATGGTGTGCCGGAGCTATAAGATGCCCATTGCAGCAGCCATATATTGCATTATCCTGTAGAGACCGGTCGCTGCAGCCATATTGCATTATTATCTTGTACAGATCAGCCAAGAATCAAGAACAGTTATAGTGCAATTACAGAGACTCATTGCATGTGCATTGCTAGTGCTTAGAGAGTGGCACCCAGTTGGACACGGCTCAATTGGACACGAGCCACTCACAGCGCTTGAGACTACAAAGCTCCTAAGCACCGGTCGCTGTGATTGGTGGTGTCCAATCGAGCCGTGGTCAATCGGGATCATCCCGTGCTTAGACAGTGTCCGCTTGGAATATTTCCAATCCATGTGGACAGTGGGGTGTGTAGACAGTAATGCTTAGGTTCGGGGCGGCTACGCTGCACAGTGGGCGGAAAGGCTCCTTTTGTGGACAAAATTCGACCGACGCTCTAATTCTTAACCGATTTTTAAGTTTTTTTTTAATTTGTTCAAAATTGAATGAGCTATAAGCCTGTTGTGCGTAAATTTTGATTACTGTCCGAATTAGGAATGGCCGATCCAATAAAATGAGCAAAAAATACGATAGCGAATGAATTCGTAACAAAACAAATCGTGCAAGTATTTACGCAAAAATGTTATTATGTGTTTGCGTATGTATTGCACATCGAAAATAATAAATCTGTAATTTGAATAAAAAAATGGCGGATGTGAAAAAATGAAGGAAAATTCAATAAATATCAGAATTTTCATGAAAATATATCCAAAAATAAGGGAAGTTCTTTTCTGTCATTATATACGAAGTGTGATCAAAAAGTAAGGTGACTTTTTGAATTTCGCGCGCTCTGTACACTCTAATTTCAAAATTTTTTTTTTGATGTGTTGGTACACTCGTCACGATCATATGTTCACAGTTTTGACTATATAACATGTGTTGTTTTTATGTGAGAGGCATAAAGGTTAGACTCGTGTTTGCG
>NW_017297019.1:67305-67506 GCF_001594075.2 Trachymyrmex cornetzi
AAAAGGCACGCCAAGTTCGTTCGAATGTGAAAGTTTTGCTCACAGTTTTCTTTGATTACCATGGCGTTGTGCATCAAGAATTCCTACCACAAGGTCGTAAATAAGGAGTATTACCTTGAGGTTATGCGGCGTTTGCGTGAATCAATAAGAAAAAAACGTCCGGAAGTGTGGAAAGAAAATTCATGGATTCTGCACCATGAT
>NW_017297019.1:68391-68649 GCF_001594075.2 Trachymyrmex cornetzi
GCGCTTTACAAAATCTCTTATTTAAGTGTCTCATTGATTTATTGTGATCAAACTTACTGAAATAGAATATTTTAATATTTTCGAAATGAGTATTTGCCTTTGATAATTTTACCTTTCATTTAAGAAATTTATTATTCAGTTTTATGATAGTTGATTACAAATATAAAGAATACTTATGTGCATAATATTAATCATAATATAAACTATATTACACAAATTTAAAGCCGGTAAACGAACAAATAATTTTTATCATGAAAG
>NW_017297019.1:68971-81631 GCF_001594075.2 Trachymyrmex cornetzi
TCGTATTTTTTGTTCATTTTATTGGATCGGCCATTCCTAATTCGGACCGCAATCAAAATTTACGCACAACAGGCTTATAGCTCATTCAATTTCGAACAAATTAAAAAAAAAACTTTAAAATCGGTCAAGAGTTAGAGCGTCGGTCGAATTTTGTCCACAAAAGGAGCTTTTCCGCCCACTGTGCGCCGTCCCGAGCAAAACAAAAAGTATCATATTCTATCCGCTTGGAGCCTAACCGCCTAGAAGTTACAGCCTAGACAGTGTCCGCTTGGAATATTTCTAATCCATGAAGACAGTGGGGTGTGAGAACAGTCTTTTTAGCTAGACAGTAGTTCTACTCTTCTTTTTTAACTATTCTGTTTTATTATGACTGACATCTTAATCTCATTTTCATGTCTGTATTTATGTATTCCTCTCTGACACAATCGAAAACTCTGTATCTCTCTTTCTCATCCCTTCCTGTTGCCTTTACTCTTTTGCGTTTTATACGGTAACTATATGGATATTATGTATATGTTGTGTTATTATTATTCAAATTTTTTTGCTATGGTAATTATACTATAATGTATAATCGTTGTTTTCGTTTTTCGAGATTTTATGTCTGATGCGTTACTGTTACTATAAGAAATTGTCCTCGTGCATTCTTCTCTTTACCTGTTACATATATATGTATTACGTCTATACTATTACAAGGTCAGTAATTTCATTTATTATATTCAATCTAATCTGCTGTAAGGTACTACATTTTGTTCTCAATTCTTACGTTTAAAATAGTTACAATGGATAATTTAGAAGATATATTAACAATACGTCTGTTATAAACAATGCGTCTGTTGCATTTAACTTTCAAAGGTAGCGTTGAAAAGAATGCAAAATTGATTCTACATTAAATAATTAATATAAAGTTTAAATATTATAAATAAATAATATACGTAATACGTTTGGAAATTAAAACAATAAAAATATAAGTATACATGTAATTATGTACCTTTTTATTTTCTATGATAGAAGCAAATTTTTATAATTCTTTTCGCAGATTTTGGGAATTATAACTGAGTTTTCCATTGTAATATAGACCGTGTTCTGAAATGCACTGCCAGTACTAAAAATTTATAATTTACGTATACTGTAGATTTTCAGTACTGACAGGGTATATCGGAACACGCCTATAGTTATAATTTCCAAAATATGCAAAAAGTATAAAAATATGTGCTTCGATTATATCCGATCCCTATCCTGATTAGGAATGAACGCGGACATTAAATGGACATTGTATGGGCATCAAACGAACAAATAATGGACGCTAAATGAAACCTGAAAAGATCCGAAAAGTGCCCAAAATATATCCATTTTGTGTCCCTAAAATGAGCATCCAATGGGCATCAAATGAGCGGTCATTGGTGCATCCATTGGATGCCCTTGGGGTATCCATGGGACCTATTTGGGGCATGAATTGGGCGCCTATCCGGAAAGTCCAGGGCATCCTTTGGACGCCCAATGGGCGTCTATGTGTCGTGTGTTTGTTGTCGCCGCCGCGCGACAAAATTTTTCAAACTTTATAATCAATCCTCATAATTTTTTAGAATATTTGGATTTAAAAAATTCTTTGAATATTGCAAAGAAAATTAAATAGGATGCGTGGAGTTTCTTATTTTTCCATTTTACCAGTTAAGAATATGTACAAAATAGGTGACCTGCATAAAGTGTAAAATATATATGTCCATATACGTAAACTTTAAAATGTATATACAGGATAGTCCACTTAAATCAACCATTTGAAATATCTTGCTTGTTTTTGATGATATACAACAGTGCTCGCAAAGATCTGCACATTTCGGGCTGATTCCAGCGAGCGACTCCCACTAGGAATGTTCGATACTGTATCGATTTTCCGAAATATTGTAATATTTCATGTATCAATATCGATATTTGTATTAATACTTGACCAACCAATACAAGCACGTATTGATACTTTTTCGCGAATTATCATATTATACTGTATCGCCAAATGTGGCTATAGAGTTTAAACTTTTTTGATAAGATAATTGTATATGTTTCGATACCTTGTCAGTAGAGGGAAGGCAAGGCAGTATAATATTAAAGTCACTAGATTTCTAAAGTACCGCAAACTCGCATCCATTTTCACGTGAAACGCGGCCATTTCGAATTTACGCATTTGTATTTCGTGCTTTATTTGGGAAAATGAAGCCGTCAAGCATGTAAATCAATGTTTTTTAGTTGTAATTAGTTTATTTATGAACAAAAGAATATATGTACGAATGCTCAATTTATGTGTCCTTTAGTTTAATACGGATTTATTTGTCGTAGAAGTTTTATGCATAAAAGTGCACGAAGGATACATGTAAGTACAGTTCAGGAACACGAAAGTACACATCACATGTAAGGTTACCGGCATCCAACTGTACCCAATGTGTACTTTAAGTCGTGTACTATGTGCACTTCTGCCATTTTTACGCGACATTTCTGAAATCAATTGCGGTACTTTAATAATTTAGTGACTTTATATAATATTAGAGTCTTTGTGGGTAGAGTCTCGGATTTGCGTTTATTGACTATTGATCTTAGGTCTGTTCTTTATTCCTGCATTGTATGAACCGTGCAATAAGTTGAAGCAAAAGGGTGTTTACGTGAACTAATCGAATCTCTAAATCGGATTGAACAGTGGTACTCAATCTGATGACCCTAAAATTTAGAGTCTTCATCTATTATTTTTAGTTGTTAAATAATTTGATAAATTTAACACAAGTTAAGTTAATGTATAAGTAATTTAATAAATATAACGAAAGTCTTTTGTTCAACGTATTTTCCTATATTTTGTATAAAATTTTTAGAACATAAAATTTCTCTTACTTTTAAGCAATATTAAGCTGTAAGAATTTTTTGAAACAAATTGTTTTATTGTTTATGTTTATATGTGCAATTTATGTTGTTATAACGTTTTCTTTTTTAACATTACTAGTAAGTTACTGTATTCAATAAAATAAAATTTTGAATAAATGTTCATACGTTTGCAAATGTATTACTTACGTTTTGTATTATTGAGAGATACATTAGTTAACATTTTAAGCCCGTACCAGACTATGGATTGACGATTACGATTGACAATTCCCCGATTCTGATATATTCGCTGCATTGTGATTAGCCGAACTAGGATCGGGTAACTGTTAATCGTAATCATTAATTTGCAATCTGATACACAGGCATTAGAAACTCCGTTGCATGCAACATTTGTAATATATACTTGATTTTTTATTGTATATTTCGAAAGGTTCTTGAATCTTTCTGTCCTGTAGCCAATCAACAGACTCGAAAAGCTTTATCACATGTTACATGAAATATTAAACTTATAGATGCTTTTATTATATTATTTAGTCCGCTCTCTATCTACCTATGAACGGTGTTATACCTAATATCAGACATCCTGTTTCCTGTATATATACACACACACCTATATTGTATATATATATGTATGTATTATATATACATATAAAGGATATATTTGAAAGAAAGTAAAGAAACCATGCGGGTGACCCATCAATTTCCATAAAAAAGGAGGGGATATTGTTAGCAATAACGAAAAACCTCTAGTACCACAATTTAATTTTCTACGAATTGGTAACATTGCTTCAGTAGTAAAACGTCTGTTTACACCGTTTTTCGGGAACCTATTTGACATATGTGGTATGCGTGCGCGAGTGCAAAATATCTTTTAATAAGTAAGAATTTATCGAGCATAAAAATATAGTTTATTGATTATTTTGGTTATGTCTTTTTTGTCATGTCCGTTTTTCTGTAAGACCAGTTTGAGGTGGTTCGAGTTCTGTCTTGTAGATGTTCTTTGTCAGAGATGGTGAAAGCTCTATGTACTAGTGAGTTGATTGCTGACTGTTTTTGTGCTGGGTAGTGGTGCGACTCGGCATGTAGATATCTGTCTGTGTGTGTTGGTTTTTCTGTACACTTGAGAAAAACGGACACGACAAAAAAGACATAACCAAAATAATCAAACATGCAAACAAGACAACGGTCTTTGACACACAACCAGACGAAAGGATCCTAACCATCCTCCCATATGTCAAAGGAACAACAGATCGGATTGGTAGGATATTAAACAAACACAATATCCGAACTATCTTCAAACCACCCAAAAAGATAGGACAAATCTTAAGAAATCCTAAAGATCAAAGACCTCCACTCAGTTCCGTAGGAGTATACAAAATACCTTGTTCCTGCGGGAAAGTTCATTGGAGAAACCGGGAGAATGGTCAACCTACGGATCAAAGAACACCAACGTGATGTCAGACTAAAACACACCACGCAGTCGGCATTATCAGAGCACAACGTCGAAACAGGACATCAAATACTGTTTGACAAAACGACCACAATAGTCAACAGTATATCATACTTTCCAAGAAAGTACAGAGAAGCCGTAGAGATACAAAAACACCCTAACAATTTAAATAGAGATAACGGCTATGACATTAATAAAATATGGAAGACCATTCTCCCGGTTATTGAAGACCGACCAATTCGGAGTGATCCCGATTGACCACGGCTCGATTGGACACCACCAATCACAGCGACCGGTGCTTAGGAGCTTTGTAGTCTCAAGCGCTGTGAGTGGATCATGTCCAATTGAGCCGAGTCCAACTGGGTGCCACCCGACCAATTCCACCACCTCTTTCCCCTTCCACAACCCCTTCCCCCTCTCCGCCCATCCCCACCACCCCAACAAGCAGCGTAGTATAAAAAGGAACGGCCCGCAGAAACAGTATCAGGCTGCCCTTCGCCCTGATGAAGTGGACTGCAAGGTTCACGAAACGTTGGCATCTCAAGAATGGATCTGGACACGGAGGAAACCCGTGAAACGCATAACCTATATACAGAAAGCACCCGTGGAAGCCTCAAGAATATTGTTAATTATATAAAATTATATTATATTAAACAATTTTCACCTTTAAAAACCAGATTCCACTTCAGTCTTGGGATCCTGAGAGTAATTCAACAAAGACAGATCGCTTAACTAATATAGATTTTGAATTGACAATATTAATAAGACTTCGTTAATTATAAATTAGTAAAAGTAATAGGGCTACGAGTCTGATAATCAAAGTTTATAAAAATAGATGGTATGTGAAGTAAATAAAACGAAGAAGTACAACAATAACATATATAATCTTTCGCGCAAATATAAAAGTAATAACAGACGTACGTTTCGGTCAAACTCAGACCATTATCAATGTTTAAGACGGCGCAACAAATATCAAATAAGTCCGTTAATATGAAAAACTCTCTCAATCACATAACAATAAATTTGGTTTACAAAAAAATTAATTAATAAAACGATTATAAGTAGTAAAAGTTCTATGTAACATTATGAAAATTGTAAAACGCTGAACGTATAATGTGTGAAAAAAGTGATGAGCCAACTATGTGGTCAGAAATGTCCAGATAAATGAATTTGTGTAGAATACCAAAGGAAGCTGTTATAATAAAAAGACCTAACATAAATAGTGTCTATCAAAAGTCATGTACTAATACTATTAACATGTCATATTGAAATAAAACCAAAATTATAAACAAAATATACAAAAACTGCTAAATATAAAGAGTACCTTAATATTATATGAGAGTAACGTCGTGGAATCCATAGCAGAAATGAGATACAAATAATTAGATATTAAGTCTGAACTGGAAACTCGTGCAGAGAAACCAAGTTATCTCAATCAAGTGTGGATAATCTGAGAGCGACACACATTCGGGAGCAAACCACAGGCATAAGAATAAGAAGAACGTAAGAGGGGATAGGACCGGGAGGAGGAGGGGGATAAGTAAATGAACGTTAAGAGGGAGACAAAGCTTGTATAATGTTCGAATACGAATCTGGTAAGGATTCCGTATCTTGCATTTTATTAATGCCATGTTTTTGTCTCTTTATGTATATCATTTCTGAAATGAGTCTCTTGCCATATGAGGCTTCGTTGTCTAAAATTTTAGCTTCATCCCATTTAAAATTATGATCAAAAGTGATTCTATGATCAGTGATAACAGAAGGTGAGCCCGAGTTATTACGAATGTCTGATTGATGTTCTTTTAATCTTGTGCTCAACTTTCTCTTCGTCTGGCCAACGTAGCTGGCCTCACAGTTATTACAAGAAATTTTATGCACTATACTTTGATTTGACAAAAAATCAAGCTTATCTTTACCCCTCCTGATAATGCCTTTCAGTGTGTTCGGAATAGTGAATGCTAATTTGCAATGAAACATGGTAGATATAGGTAGGAAACTTTCGGAGATAGACTTTACATATGGAATGGTGAAATATTTATCTCTAATCAAAGGATTGTTTTTCTTTTTCTCATTATTAAGAGTATGGTATTTTATTCTATTGTTAACTGTAGTAAAAATGTAGGATAAAGGATAGCAATTTTTGAGAAAGGCATCAATGACATTAATTAAGTTCTTTTGTATGAAAATTGGGTGTGACAATGTTAAAACCTTGTCTATAGAACTAATCAGAGTACCTTTTTTGTGGCAATTAAACTTTTTTCACTTTTAATAAGAAAACTTATAAGCAAGTGTTTGGGACTCCTATGGGCTCACCACTCTCTCCTATAATCGCGGACATGGTTTTACAGGACTTAGAAATGACTGCTATTGAAAAATTGAAGAAACCGTTGTTTTATTTTAGATATGTCGATGACATTATACTTGCGCTTCCATCTGACAAAATACCTGACACTCTAAACATTTTTAACTCGTTACATGAGAGATTACAGTTCACTCTGGAGTTTGGTGATGGTGGCAGGATTAATTTTTTGGATACTGCGATTATTATCGATGGTAATCGTATTATGTTTGACGTTTTTCATAAGAGCACATACTCCGGCAGATTCCTTAATTTCCATTCTAACCATCCTAATTGCCATAAAAAAGGTACTCTGATTAGTTCTATAGACAAGGTTTTAACATTGTCACACCCAATTTTCATACAAAAGAACTTAATTAATGTCATTGATGCCTTTCTCAAAAATTGCTATCCTTTATCCTACATTTTTACTACAGTTAACAATAGAATAAAATACCATACTCTTAATAATGAGAAAAAGAAAAACCTTTGATTAGAGATAAATATTTCACCATTCCATATGTAAAGTCTATCTCCGAAAGTTTCCTACCTATATCTACCATGTTTCATTGCAAATTAGCATTCACTATTCCGAACACACTGAAAGGCATTATCAGGAGGGGTAAAGATAAGCTTGATTTTTTGTCAAATCAAAATATAGTGTATAAAATTTCTTGTAATAACTGTGAGGCCAGCTACGTTGGCCAGACGAAGAGAAAGTTGAGCACAAGATTAAAAGAACATCAATCAGACATTCGTAATAACTCGGGCTCACCTTCTGTTATCACTGATCATAGAATCACTTTTGATCATAATTTTAAATGGGATGAAGCTAAAATTTTAGACAACGAAGCCTCATATGGCAAGAGACTCATTTCAGAAATGATATACATAAAGAGACAAAAACATGGCATTAATAAAATGCAAGATACGGAATCCTTACCAGATTCGTATTCGAACATTATACAAGCTTTGTCTCCCTCTTAACGTTCATTTACTCATCCCCCTCCTCCTTCCTGTCCTATCCCCTCTTACGTTCTTCTTATTCCTATGCCTGTGGTTTGCTCCCTGATGTGTGTCGCTCTCAGATTATCACTACACTCGATTGAGATAACTTAGTTTCTCTGCACGATTTTCCAGTCCAAACTCAATATCTAATATATTGTATCTTATTTCCGCTATGGATTCGACAGTGTTACTCTCATATAATATTAAGGTACTTTTTTATATTTAGCAGTTTTATATATTTTGTTTATAATTTTTGTTTTATTTTAATATGATATGTTCATAGTATTTTTTGATAATTTTTAATAGACACTATTTAAGTAAGGTCTTTTTATTATAACAGCTTCCTTTGGTATTCTACACAAATTCATTTATCTGGACATTTCTGACCACATAGTTGGCTCATCACTTTTTTCACACATTATACGTTCAGCGTTTTACAATTTTCATAATGTTACATAGAACTTTTACTACTTATAATCGTTTTATTAATTAATTTTTTTGTAAACCAAATTTATTGTTATGTGATTGAGAGAATTTTTCATATTAACGGACTTATTTGATATTTGTTGCGCCGTCTTAAACATTGATAATGGTCTGAGTTTGACCGAAACGTACGTCTGTTATTACTTTTATATTTGCGCGAAAGATTATATATGTTATTGTTGTACTTCTTCGTTTTATTTACTTCACATACCATCTATTTTTATAAACTTTGATTATCAGACTCGTAGCCCTATTACTTTTACTAATTTATAGATTTTGAATTATGTGTAACTTGCTGATGATGACTCAAAGAGAGTAGAAACGTTCAAGGTTTTCGAATAAAGATATACATCATTTACCAGTTGGAATTATACATGGATTAATACTTATGCGCATCTTTGCCCGCGCTGACTCTCATTAGCCTTAATATTATTGTTATTTATTCTAAAAATTGACAGTCCGATTTAAATTATATTTCGTTGTTAAATAAATAACAAAACGAACATTCATTAAACGTCATATAAACGCTTAAAAAAGATTTAATAAACGTTAAATATATGTTTCTCTAAACCATTATTTCAAAGAAATAATTAATATAAAATAAAACAATTATAAGGCTCAATATGTATAAAACAATATAAATATTAACAGGGCATAGAACCAATATTACAACGAACAATTTTAATTAAAATAATAGCATTACAAACGTTTCAACTCCGATCGGGTCATTTTCAATGCAAAAACAACTTTATCTTAGAAATCCGATCACATTAGTAAAATCTTTCAAAATATATAATAAAAATAAATATAACTTATCATAATGTCGCTAGCATAATATAATCATAAAAAATTAATAGTAAAATTTCCTAATAATTACAGAACAATCTTGTCAATAATCTGAGAAGAGTAAATAATACAATGTATTAAATAACGGTTGCATTTATGTAAAAACTCCAAGAAAAGAATAAATTAATAATAACAAAACCTGACGTCGTTAGAATAATCATGTCGTTCAAAGTAAAAAGTGTAAATTGTCCAATTGAAATTCAAGTTTAACTTGCAAATACGAACATATCTTGTCAGATGAATATAAAAAACAAGTTGTAACCAATTGAAATTCATGTTTAATTTGCAAATACGAACATATCTTATCAGATAAATATGAAAAACCAGTAAAGTATTAAAAATCCTTATGTGTATACATTTCAAAATAATTAATCAATTTTGCACTTGCGAAAGCAACCGCTCTTAAACACATCAGACAACATTATGTTGTCTGATGTGTTTAAGAGCGGTTGCTTTCGCAAGTGCAAAATTGATTAATTATTTTTGCATTGAAAATGACCCGATCGGAGTCGAAATGTTTGTAATGCTATTATTTTAATTAAAATTGTTCGTTGTAATATTGGTTCTATGCCCTGTTAATATTTATATTTAATTAATATAAAATGAACATTTACTAAACGTTAAATAAACGTGAAATAAATGTTTTTTATCACCACATTTTTAGTGAATAAATAATGTAAACTAAAAAAAAACATTTTATAAACGTTAAACACACGTGTAAATAATATTTCTTTGAACCTTTATTTGAAATGAATAATTAATGTAAAATAAAATTAAAAAGTAAAATCCCATTGGTATTATTATTTTTGTTATTTATTTATCGCTAATGATATGTCATGAGTATAAAAAATTTGATATCAACAACAGGCGCCAAGTTAAATTTTATCTATCAAATTAAAAAGTAAAACACTGTTACGTCCGGTGGACTCCACGATTTCTTCGTTTCGCGACCGTTCAATCAACGAAGTAAGATATGAACAAATCCAATTGATAACACAAATCCGAAAAAAGTTCCAGCCACAAAATCTTATTTGCCTAGAATCGAGAGTCCCGCAATAAAAACTCTCTCATAGTGCCGACAATCAAACGTTAAATCTCTTTTGAGCATCGTTGAAAATGAAAGTCAATATCAAATAATCACCAAATTAGCGTTGGTACCAAGGCGCTAAGCCAGGTCACGAAACAATTGCCTAGAATCGAAAGATCCGCGATAAAAACTCTCTCGTAGCATTGACTATCAAACCTCTTTTTGAGCATCGTGGAAAACGAAAATCAACATCAAATAACCATCAAATAGCGTTGATACCAAAGCTAAGCCAAGCCACGAAATAATCCCCGCGATAATAAGAACGATAGCGCGGACCGACGCTCGAAAGAAGATGAATTGTTTAATCATCTCACACCGATATCACGCGGGCCCAACGATAATGATCTCACGCTTTTAGGCTTAAGACAGGGTTATAAATTTAGTAATGACATTTTCCGAAACTGAGAAAAATCAACACGTACCACGACTCTCGATTAACTAATCCAGAAATATCTATCCATCATTCAATGTGAGAACGAATAAAAAATCACACAACGGGCGGAGTTAACCGGAAGGCAATTTTTCAATGACGAATCAAAACTGTATTACCTCAGAATCTTGTAAACCTGATTCTCCAATTTCCCAATTAGACACACCCTACCATGGAACCTCCTTCTAAACTATCCCTATATAAACCGCGACATCGCGAGACACAGGGCAGAGAGATATAAAAAGGACTTTTACACAGTCATTAAACTCAGTGCGTACACTTTAGCACTAAACAGTGCGCTTTCAGTATATTGAAACATTAAATTCAGTGCGCAAAAGAAGTCAACCGCTGTAGAGGCCCAACCGAGACCATCGAACCGAGGACTAACTACCCAGTCTCACCGCTCTGTCGGATAACAGTAAGTTCCTCCTTCCTCTGTCATAATTAACGAAATTAGTTAACAACCTAACATGTATTGCCTCTCCGCCACCACACACACATAACACACTAGACACACTATCAAACTCAATAGCGGCACAAATTAACCAATAATTGTACCGATCTACCACTAATCATATCAAATTGTTTTTTTTTATCAAATTTTTTTTTGATGTAAGTAAACCTTATGATTATCTTTAACTTAAATTTAATTACAAAATATATGTAAACTCAACAATTATATTTTTATTTAATTATAAAATTTATGCAAAATTTATTTAAACCTAATGATTATCTTTAACTTAATTTAATTACAAAATATATGTAAACTCAACAATTATGTTTTTATTTAATTATAAAATTTATGCAAAATTTATGTAAACCTAATGATTATCTTTAACTTAATTTAATTACAAAATATATGTAAACTCTCAACAATTATATTTTAATTTAATTATAAAATTTATATGTTTTTATTTAATTTTAAAATTTATGCAAAATTTATGTAAACCTAATGGTAATTTACATTAGTAATAAAATGAAATTCTATTTAAAAATGATTTCCTTCAGTTGATTTTTAAATTTAAAAGACCTCATACTCTCGCCGTTTCCCAAGGATCGCACCTGGTACACTCTCGAGTTATAAAGATTCATTTCTTTGACTCGAAATTGGACCGACGTACGCACTGCTCAAGGAAATAGGCGTTATAGCGTCCCTTCAGGACGTTGACCCATATTCCGGAGCGATAGGAAGTGCGTCCGACTCTCAGGTGTTCGGTATTGCGCGTATGCCTGTGAGAGGGTGCCACTCAGTTGGACACGGCTCAATTGGACACAAGCCACTCACAGCGCTTGAGACTACAAGTTCCTAAGCACCGGTCGCTGTGATTGGTGGTGTCCAATCGAGCCGTGATCAATCGGAATCATCCCCGCCTTATGCACTATGCATTATGCGTTAAGCCTGTCGCACATGAAATTCATAACCCCGGATCTACAATAAAGGGTCCTCTACCACAGTATAACCAGTAGGGACACTCAGCAAAAAAGTGCGTGTTCGCGCAGGTATGGCTGCGCAGCTTTTGTTTTTGGCCGGATCCAATGAAATGCAAGATGACAGGAACGTACATGTTACCACATACTGTGATGTTACACAGATCCCGTGTGAGCAAATATCCGTAGCAAAAGAAAACAATTTAAGTGCTGCTTTACTAGTTCTTATTATATTCGAATTAATTTTGTTCATTAGTTTGTATTTTTATAAAATTTCTTAGTGTGATTACATTATTACTTAGGGGCATATCCTCTTTCGGCCCTGAATTTTTCAAACGTTAACATGGCGGATGATCACGTGACTGCGACACGGAGATCAAAGGTGCCGACACGAAGTGTCCCTACTGGTTATACTGTGCCTATAGAAGTCGTAGACAGTCGTGGAGCCTTAAGTCGTAGGAAACTGATCAATACCAATCGAGTATTCTCCTTATATTTGATTGTGATTGGTTGGTTTCCTACGACTTGAAAAGACGTGAGAAACAAATTGAACCTCGGTTAAGAGTTAACCGTGAGTTGTGGAACTGGACCTTAAGCCGTAAGAAATTGACCAATTACAATCGAATCCGAGGGGAATAATCGACTGTGATTCTCCCATTTCTTATGGCTTAAGGCTTAAAACCCTATCGTAGATCTGGAGTTATCGCTGCGCTTGACTTAACGCCGAAACA
>NW_017297019.1:81873-83695 GCF_001594075.2 Trachymyrmex cornetzi
TATGTGTCCATGATGTTAGAAATCGGTCCGAGACCTCGGATGAAGAAAGAATTGACTAATCGCGATGGCCATGTGATTAAATGTGATTTGTTAATCCTTTCTCTGTCCGAGATCTTCGACCGATTGCTAACATCGTAGACATCGAGCTTTAAGTCGTAGGAAACTGACCAATTCCAATCGAGTATTCTCCTTATATTTGATTGTGATTGGTTGGTTTCCTACGACTTAAGACACCACGACCGTCTACGACTTCTATGTAGAGGACCCTTTAGTATTTTAAGCCTTAAGTCGTAAGAAATTGACCAATTACAGTCAAATTCAAGCAGAATAATCGACTATGATTCGTCCATTTCTTACGGTTTAAGGCTTAAAACTCTATTGTAGATCCGGGGTAACAGAGCATAACCATAGCATAAGACCGCTGAACCAATGAGCATCTTATGTAAATCAATATGACGACATTATGCTGAATGCTCATTGGTCCAGCAGTCTTATGTTATGCTTATGCTCTGTTATACATTTCATGTGTGAGGCTGCTATCACATTGAACGGTTCACGCGGTAAACCAATCACGAAGTACTTTTATATTTTCTGCGGAATATCTGTTTCTAATAGCGTTTTCGGCCCGGCTAGGTTTGCACCAACCTGGGTTGGATTAATGGCGTTTTGTACTCTCCTATTGGTAGAGCAGATGATGTCAACCAATAGGAAAGATTAATCCAACCCAGGTTGGTGCAAACCCGATCGGGCCGAAAACGCTATAATAGTACTTTACCATTTGCTACCGCATGAATCGCTGCCTCATGAACTGCTCCATGTAACTTCAGCCTGAGGGTCCTAATGCAAGAGTTTGTGCTACGGCCATAACGCGGAACGAGAGCAGGACGAATGGCTGCGTTCAGCAGAGAAAGCAGCTTTGCAACTGTTGTATCCTCTAATATGTATTCTCTAATATGATTGGTTTATACATTTAGATCCAACGAGGAACTAAGGGCAAGACCAATTATATTAAAGAAATTTACAACAGTTGGAAAGCTGTTTTTTCTGCTGAACGCAGCCATTCACAAACGTTCCGCACCAACTGCGACTGGTGCATAGTAGGCACTCTGAGCGCTCGCTGCTGTTGTTGTATTCTTCTAGATTATCCAATATTAGCAGCGAGCACTCACGGATCTGTTTCGCAACAGATGAGCCTGCTAAAAGCGACAAATGCTAATTGCCATGATGGAGTTAAATGTCTGGATATAAGCCATATTCTTCCGGATAAAAACGTACGGTTATCTTTATGGAAAAGAAACAATCTAAGGCCGGTATTCATAGTCGGATCTTATATTTAAGGCCGTCTTAAGTATAGTCTTAAGGGTCCTCTGCATAGAAGTCGTAGACGGTCGTGGAGTCTTAAGTCAAAGAAAATTAACCAATCACAATAGAATATGAGAAGAATATTCAACTATGATTGGTCAATTTTCTACGACTTAAGACTCGACGACCGTCTACGACTTCTATGTAGAGGACCCTTTAGCGTATTCGATTTACTGACTCGACCCGACTCCGAGTCAATGGTCTGTTCTTTTTAGCTGCATTTTTTGCACAATGTAGTTCTTCTTTTGCAGCTAAACAGGATAGACCACTGACTCGGAGTCAGGTCGAGTCAGTAAATCGAATACGATATTTATTGTAGATCCCGCATTATGGCTCCGGCACACCAGCGCGATGTTCATCGCGCGCGATACACGATATCCAATGAGAGTATACCTTTAGAACAGGGCTCGGCACGAAATGCACATTTCGGCCGATTTTCGAGTCGGCTCCGCCTCCCGCT
>NW_017297019.1:87140-88734 GCF_001594075.2 Trachymyrmex cornetzi
AATAAGGGCCTTCACAAAGATGTGAATAAACACGTAAGTGAGTCGTGGAACGTAAATCGTAGTCAGGTCAACGCACAAATTCTTGATGCACTATGTATGCCGATACGACTACAACTGACGTTTCATGACTCAATTATGTTTATCTTTGTGTTCAGCTCTTAAAACCGGGATCCCCATCTTTTTTGGACAAATATAATATGTAAAATATATGTATGTTATACATATACATAGCATATATAACATGGCTATCAGTTATACGCATAATTGTCATACGACGCTATATGTCTATAATGTGTGTATATCACAATCAAAGTGTTAACTTTAATAAATGTATACACTTACTAGTCAATGTTAACATTTACTACAGCAGGCTACAGTAAGTGTATTCTTTTACTAAGTTAATACTCTGACATAAACTTCGGATGTAAACATGTATTATATTGGTGACTGTAATGCACAGAACGTAACGTGACTGCTGTCTGCGTCAAAGATCCAGGATTCGAATCCACCCAGAACATCGAATTTTATTTGATTGTCACCTCTCGAAAAGCAATGGCAAACCTCCGACAGTATGTTTGGCTACATTCAGCAGATAAAGCAGCTTTGCAATTGTAAAATTCTTGAATATGATTGGTTTATACATTTAGATCCAATGAGGACTAAAGTCAAGACCAATCATATTAGAGAATTTTACAACAGTTGCAAAGCTGCTTTTTCTGCTGAACGCAGCCTTTGCCATCGCCATTCAGATTTGGCGTAAAAAAAGGTAGGTTCCATATATCAGTGGATATATGTACACTCGCCAACATGGCAAGCGTGGCGTTTTAATGGGTGCATTCAGAAGATCATTCACTGAGCGCTCAATGAACCGTTGTCGTTTTGAATACACCCAATGCCATACTCTTTTCTTCCAAAGACCATCTAGAATGGAAAAGGTTGGAAGAGACCGTTATCCAGCAATAGATAAAATCAGGCTGATATTGATAGAGGAAAATTTATTTAAAATACATGTGTAACGAAATAACACTTTTTCCTTCGTCTAATTTGCTATTGTAACTTAGTATGTAATATGTATTGTTTTACATAGCTACATAGCTACATAGCATATACATATGTAGCTAGTTCATCTCTGTTTATTATGTCTAATAAAAAGAGATAGAAGTTACTTATGCTTAGATATTCATGTAGATATAATATAGACATATTGAGTATTAGAATTATATTTTATGTGCATTATATATGTGTGTGTATGTATGTATATATATAAATGTATATACATACACACACTATAGTACACTCATAAAAAAGTAATGTAAAATAAATAAAATGTAATGTTTCGTGCAAATTGATATAGGGAATATCTGCGTAAATAGCGTAGCATAAACAACTTCTATCTGTAATGTGTGTATATTCACATATTATAATATACATATATGCAATATTATACATATAATATTGCCTACATGTGTATTATATTTAAGTACACACACCACTAATATCTGTATATTTTAACATGAGTAACTTCTACATCTTTTTATTAAACGTAGCAAAAAATGGACTAGCTACGTATATTATATGTGAAATATATCTATGT
>NW_017297019.1:90263-90994 GCF_001594075.2 Trachymyrmex cornetzi
AAGTCATAATCGGTGAAGTCATAATCGTTTTCACGAGCTGCTCTAATCGGCTGTTTTAGCGACAAAAAGGATCACGAGATCAAAATGAGCGTTTGATATTCGTCAATTTTAACCACGTAATTTTTTTTGTCGCTGAAACAGCCGGTTTGAGCAGCTCGTGAAAATTTATCTTTAATGCTTAAAACTCTATTGTAGATCCGGGGTAAGCAGTAAGTCAATGGGTGCATTCAGTACTACAACCGCGTTCAGTGAGCTCTGCATCTGATTAGTCTAGATTTGTAAATCTAACGGAATATGCCAAAAGAATGCAAGAGCTCATTGAGCGGTTGTAGTATACTGAATGCACCTAATCACTCTACTGTGATTGACCGATCACGGCAGAGTCCGTAAGGCCATAACGTAAGCAGTAGTCAAACATGTTGATATCCTTATTCGGAGTCTGCAATAGAAGTCGTAGTGGTGGTAGTGTCTTAAGTCGTAGAAGATGGACCAATCACAGTCGAATATGAGAAGAATAATCGATTATAATTGGTCAATTTTCTACGACTTAAAGCTCGATGTCTACGATGTTAGCAATCGGTCGAAGATCTCGGACAGAGAAAGGATTAACAAATCACATTTAATCACATGGCCATCGCGATTAGTCAATTCTTTCTTCATCCGAGGTCTCGGACCGATTTCTAACATCATGGACACATAGCTTAAGGCGTCGTCTACAATACACGGAGTAA
>NW_017297019.1:91115-97826 GCF_001594075.2 Trachymyrmex cornetzi
GACTCTACGATTGCTACGACTTCTATTGTAGACCTTATCTGGAGACACGGTAGTGTTTCGGCGTTAAGTCAAGCGCAGCGATAACTCCAGATCTACAATAGGGTTTTAAGCCTTAAGCCATAAGAAATGGGCGAATCACAGTCGATTATTCCCCTCGGATTCGATTGTAATTGGTCAATTTCTTACGGCTTAAGGTCCAGTTCCATAACTCACGGTTAACTCTTAACCGAGGTTCAATTTGTTTCTCACGTCTTTTCAAGTCGTAGGAAACCAACCAATCACAATCACAATCAAATATAAGGGGAATACTCGATTGGAATTGGTCAGTTTCCTACGACTTAAGGCTCCACGACTGTCTACGACTTCTATGTAGAGGCACAGTATAACCAGTAGGGACACTTCGTGTCGGCACCTTTGATCTCCGTGTTGCAGTCACGTGATCATTCGCCATGTTAACGTTTGAAAAATCCAGGGCCGAAAGAGGATATGCCCTCTTGTGAGTGGCTCGTGTCCAATTGATCCGTGTCCAACTGGGTGCCACTCCATAAGGCGAGGTATGCAGTGGGAGGATCCCGTTTGCCTACAGTTCTGATTGTACACACCACTCATATCAACTGGTGCCTAGTAATTTTTCACTGTTTTGCCAATGAGATTACTTTATTTTTAAATTGGCCAATCAGCGATACATGTGTGCAATATGCGGGGTGATCTCGATTGACCACGGCTCGATTGGACATCATCAATCACAGCGACCGGTGCTTAGGAGCTTTGTAGTCTCAAGCGCTGTGAGTGGCTCGTGTCCAATTGAGCCGTGTCCAACTGGGTGCCACCTCAATATGCGATGTGTGCAATCGGAGCCCTCTCGTATGCAGTAGTATGTGCTTCCAACAAGCGACACAGTGATCATGTCATCTTTGTTTAACATTGACAAACAACAAGGATATAATGAGCCATTGTGTTACTTGTGTCGCTTGTTGGAAGGCACACTGTATGTAGTAAGATACACACGTGTGACCTGTGACCATGTGACAATCAATACTTCTAACTTTTCCCGCAAGGCGTGATGGCGCTAAAATCACATTTTCTGTAGAGTCCCTGTAATAAGAGTCAAGACATAAGACCGGAAGAACGCCATTGCTGGGCGCCGGCCGGAAACAGCACAAATAACGCGTGGCACAAATAGACGCGTTTGCGCCTGTTTGTACTATTACACCATGAAACAGTTACTCACATCAATTCACAGATTCACTAACACATCAAAAGCGCCTAGAAATGGCGACGACCAATCACATGGGCGTCGCCCTTCCTGTCTTGACTCTTATTATAGGGACTCTAGAGAAGAGTAGCGGAAGGGGGAGCCGAGGCGAAAATCAGCCGAGAAGTGCAAATCGTGCCGAGTTCTGCTTTAGAAGGTTTCATAGAAAATGGATGAAAAAATGTTTTAATTTGATGTATTTTATTTTTAAAAAATGTCATCTTTCGTTTTTGACATCACAATTCGTGTATTGCCCCATATAGCACAAAATATTTATAGTAAATATTTATTACTATTCATTTTTTTTAATGTTATATACATATTTTGTTTATACTTTTTATAGAACTTTATTCCGAGTATTAGAATATAATAGACTAAACATTTTTTATAATATTTATGATAAATATAAATAATTATTTCTAAGAAGTACTTCTTACTTGGATTATAATTATCATTAATTATTTTCACAGCATTTACTATGATATTTACAATAAATATTTCATTTAAATATTAAAAATAAATCTTATACATATTTGTGAAAACATTCTAAATATTTTATAAATATTGTGATGTGTTGTCTGGGGCAGTATATGACATGAAATCCGGAATTTTATAAATAATATTTGCAACAGTACAACTTGAAGATAATCTATATGCAATAATATTATGGGCAATAATATAATGTATCATGTATGCAATGCGGCGTGTGTGCAAACGTGACTTTAGTCTATTAATTTTTTATTCGTGCGCAAAATACTTGTAGACAATCGAATTGTAAACAATAATATTGGGTATGGGAATAAGTTTCCGCCCATTGTAGAAAGATGTCGTTAGCATTGCTTGTGTATTTGATAGAACGGCAACACATGTGTTTGAAAGGTTTGTGTTCAAACTTTTGAGCCCAATAGTTGGCATTTGTTCGAAGCGTAAAAAAGAGTAACTTTTTTTGCGTTGAAGATGTCGGAATTTATTCCAAAAAAGCAACATTTGCGGGAAGTTTTACTCCATTATTTTATTTTAAAGAAAGGTGCTGCAGAATCGCATCGTTTGCTCCTAGATGTTTACGGTGAGCATACGCCATCGAAAACTAGTTGTAAAGAATGGTTTCGGCGATTCAACAGTGGTGATTTTGACGTGCGTGACAAAGAACGCGAAGGTGCACCGAAAAAATTTGAAGATGCAGAATTGCAAGCATTACTCGAAGAAGATTCATGTTTATCGCTCGATAGGTTGTCAAAGGAGTTAAATGTTGATAGATCCACCGTTGGAAAACGTCTACACGCAATGGGAATGGTGCAAAAAGAAGGAAATTGCCATACAAATTGAAAGAGAGAGAGACATGGAAAGACGTTTGGTCATTTGCGAGATGCTTCGTCAACGACAACAAAGGAAGGGTTTTCTACATCGTATCGTAACTGGCGATGAAAAATGGATCTATTACGATAACCCTAAACGCTTGAAAGCATGGGTGATGCCAGGTGAACCAGGTCCATCAACGCCAAAACGAAATATCCATGCTTCGAAGATTATGTTGTGCATCTGGTGGGATCAGAGAGGTGTTATATATTATGAGCTGCTCAAACCGTGCGAAACCATCACTGGCGATCGTTATCGACTACAACTGATAGGATTAAACCAAGCTTTGAAAGAAAAAGGACCGGAATGGGACAATAGGCGCAACAAGCTGATTCTGTTACATGGCAACGCTAGGCCACACGTTACAAAACCGGTCAAGAAATACTTGGAAAGAGTAAAGTGGGAAATTCTGCCCCACCCGCCGTATTCACCGGACATTGCTCCTTCATATTTCCATTTGTTCCGATTCATGTAGTCGGCCCTTTCTGGAGAACGATTCAATTCTGATGAAGATATCAAAAAATGGCTTGATGAATGGATCGCTTCAAAAGAACCAGATTTTTTCATTCGAGGAATCCGTTTATTACCGGAAAAGTGGGAAAAAGTTGTCGCTTCCGAAGGAGCATACTTTGAATAAACTTACTTATATAGATTTGTTTAAATAAATACATCTTTTTCTTTTCAAAAAGGGCGGAAACTTATTCCTATACCCAATACGTGTAGGCAATAATACATGTAGACAAATGTGACTTTATTTTTTAAATTTTTAATTGTGCGCAAAGTGCTTGTAGGCAATAATAAATGTAGGCAATAATTCATGTAGGCAATAATACATGTAGGCAATAATTCACGTAGGCAATAATGCATGTAGGCAAAAATGCATGTAGGCAAAAGTAACTCCGTTTCTAAAATTTTTATTTGTGCACAAAAGTGCATGTAGGTAATAGATCTGTAGGCAATAATACTTGTAGGCAAAAGTAACTCCGTTCCTAAAATTTTTATTTGTGCGCAAAAGTGCATGTAGGCAATAGAGTTGTAGACAATAATACTTGTAGGCAAAAATAACTCGATTTCTAAAATTTTTGTTCGTGCGCAAAAGTGCATGTAGGCAATAGAGCTGTAGGCAATAATACTTGTAGGCAATAGTACATGTAGGCAATAATGCATGTAGGCAAAAGTAACTCCGATTCCAAAATTTTTATTTGTGCGCAAAAGTGCATGTAGGCAATCGATTTGTAAGCAAAAGAGATGTAGGCAAAAGGTGCTGTAGGCAAAAAATTTGTAAGCAAAAGGAACCCTCTCTATCTAGCAGCGCCAAGTGTTTTTACATGAAAAATTTTTCTATTTAAATTAAATTTTCTCATTTTATACGATTAATTCTTTAATTTTTGTGGTAACATTTAAATTGAGCAAGGTAACGTAAGTTTATGATGTTTAGTATAATATTTTGTAGGAGAAATAAATAACCACTACTTTAGTTGGAAGAGGAAATGTCTTTGAATGAATTGTGATATAATGATTTCATTTAAGAGGAATTTAAACCATTTGGATTGAAATAGGAAGATTCTTCAATAAGTATACGTATACTTAGATTTCATTGTATAAAAATTAAAGATAGTATTATTTGGATTAAGTAAATAATAAATAAAGATAGTATCATTTGAGTTTTACTTTTCATTCTGATAGTAGAATTTAACTTGGCGCCACAGTTGTTGATATCAAATCATTCGTACAAATAATACATACCATTAGATTAATATTCATTATTTACTTAATTTGGCATGGTATAAAGAAGTGGGATTTAACTTGGCGCCAGTTTTTGATATCAAATCTTTTATAGGAATAATACATGAAATTTTTTTGATAAAATTTTGATGAATTTAACTTGCCAATTTTGTTGATATCAATTATACGAATATGATACATATCATTAGCTAAATAAATTATTTTTTCTTTTGGGAGGAATAAAATGGTAAAATTTAATTTGTTCGAATTACATTGAATTTAACTTGGCGCCAATTGTTGATATCGAATCTTTTATACAAATGATACATATCATTAGTTCTACTAAACAGCAAACGTGATTAGTTATCAGTTTCACGGCTGATTAAGTAATTGGCGTTGGTGAAACTGGCCCAAATAGTGATTCTTTACGAGAAGTACCATTTGGGCCAGTTTCACCAACGCTTAGTGCTTTTTTTATAAATTTAAGACAACAATGTTCACCGTGATAACAGAAATCAATTAAGAGAGGATTACCAATGTGAGCCAACAAAATGTTTTTTTGCAAAATAACATATATTATAAATCATAAGTATAAATTACAGACGTTTCGACATCATTATTGTGTTTGCTTCAAATGTATAAACCATATTCTAGATATAGTAAGCAATTTTATTTTATTTCATTGGGACGCTTACTATATCTAGAATATGTTATTCCTACATTTAATAATGATATCGAAACGTCTGTAATTTATGCTCATGATTTATAATATTGATAAAAAATACTATAAACATAGTATAATTATTATATGAATGTATAAGTAAAAACAGTGTGTATAACTATCAATTAATGTAAGGCAAGATTGTTTAAAACTACTTAGGGCGACTGTTACCAATGCCGATTAACTTAATCGTTTAACTCAATCAGCAGTATAGCTAACAGCAAGTCTGTATATCATTCTTATTATTATGTTCATGATAGACTTTAATCTCTGCGTTTCCTACTTAATTCTGTCTATAATAGAATGACTGCTGATTGAGTATCGAGGTTGGTAACAGTTGCTCTTAGAACATTATAAATGTAGTTATAATATAATAATTACAGTAATATGAATCAACAGGAAGTTTATATATCGTTCTTATTATTTTCGTGAATCATACATAATAATAATTAGGTAATTTGCGGAAAAAACGAAATATAATATTACTTGTGTTTATTACATCTTAACAAAATTATCTTTTAAAAAAAGGTAAAAAAAGGGCGCCAAGTGTGCATGTACCTTCCATAAAAAACTGTACTTTACATAAATTAAAAAAAAAACCGTTACATAAATAATATATTGTATACGTACTACTGAGGGGTAATTTATAATAAAAAATTAACTACATTACCACTTGACTAACAATAGTTCAAGTGGTAATGTTGTTAATTTTTTGTTATAAATTACCACTCAGTAGTACGTATGCATGTATTAAAAAAGAAATCAAATCAATTCTTTAAATTACGTCAATTGCAAAACGAATATATAATTTCTTGCAACATATAACATATACTATTGTATTTTATAAATTGCGCAAAGAACATATATTTTATTGCAACATATAACATTTAATTAACGAGACAAAATGATACGTATCTTTATCTTTCTATTCAAGAGTCCTTTATATTTGCAATGAAATACAACATTTAATCTAAAAAAAATTAAAGACGAAGCATCACAAAATGAGAAAATTTTATTAAAATAAAATTTTTTATGTAAAAATACTTAGCGCGCTGCTAGACCTCAATTCAAAATTTAATAAGATAATCATCAAATAATATCGAATAAAAAAAATAATGAAGAGATTAAGTAAGAAAATGAGGTGGACTAACGATATACTCTGTGTGTGGGTGTGTGTGTGTGTGTGTGTGTGTGTGCGCGCGTGCGTGCGTGCGTGCGTGCGTGCGTGTGTGTGTGTGTGCGCGTGTACGTACAAGCAAATAATTAAAAATACCAAATATGAAAAGTAATGAAGAGATTTAAGAAATAGATTTAGTAGTATACAGCGAGTTCATATGTGCGACCAGATTTAGATAGGTATGCAGCTTAGATTTAATATAGAATACATATTTATATGGTGTGCGTTATATATTGGAGAAGCGTATAAGATTAGTATAGAAATAATGATTTCAGATTTGTAAGACGTGCAGTTTAAGTTAAATTTAAAAGTAGATTTAAAATTAATTATAATCTTAATTGTGTGTAATTATGATTGTAATTTTAATGTTAATTATTGTCAATTAAACAGTAAACATTGTTTATTTCTTTTATGTAACATTTACTTATTATATTTTGAGGTCTAGCAGCGCGCCAAGTATTTTTACATAAAAAATTT
>NW_017297019.1:97942-99313 GCF_001594075.2 Trachymyrmex cornetzi
TTTTGTCTCGTTAATTAAATGTTATATGTTGCAATAAAATATATGTTCTTTTCGCAATTTATAAAATACAATAGTATATGTTATATGTTGCAAGAAATATATTCATTATATATTATATATTCGTTTTACAATTGGCGTAATTTAAAGATTTGATTTGATTTCTTTTTTAATACATGCATACGTACTATTGAGGGGTAGTTTATAATAAAAAATTAACAACATTACTACTTGAACTATATTATTTATGTAACGGTTTTTTTTTAGTTTATATAAAGTACAGTTTTTTATGGAAGGTACATGCACACTTGGCGCCTTTTTTTTACCTTTTTTTAAAAAGGTAATTTTGTTAAGATATCACGCTTTTTGTAGTGTTAAACATCTTATATTCTTATATGATTAATACTATATCTCTTCACACGTGTGCGTATTACTAGAACACATTATTTATCAATATTTTCTAAAAATAATGTAGAAATGTTTTTAGCGGCTCTAGGCCATTGCTTTTTTGTAACTTGCGTATCATCAGCTTCAATCCAAGGTGAACCTTCTCTATACATACTTATAAAATGATCGTTTTCGATACATGAACCATAGTGAAATATAGCATTCATAACTTTATACGGCTGTCCAGCTATTAGTATTGCACTTGTTGGAAGAGCACATAAATTAATTTTTTTCGTACCTTCACTAATGTTCCATTTTGGTATGAAAATAAAATTAAATGGATGATTATCTGTTTCGTCTCTCAATGTTATTTCATTTTTAAATAATATATCATTTCCCTCACAACGTTCACATAATTTATTATTTTATTTAGACCAATGTGAAAATCAAGTATTTAGTAAATTATTAAGATTAAAACTTTCCTTGTTCGAATTGTTAACGAAAATTGAGAAAATAAAATTATTATTAGTAGTAACTTTTGTATCACCACATGTTATGCATCGACAAGTAGAAATAATTTGATGCTCAACCAAATTTTCTATAAAATCATATTTAGTACTCGAGCTACAACAAAATCAAATGCATCTCGTTTAATACCAGTCGAAAAATACTCCCCTAGATATTTTCGTACTGCGTAGGTACTCAAATTAAGTACATATTCCGTTTTCATATCGATGCGCTAATATATTTAAAATATATTTAGTTTATCAAAATTAAATAATTGTTTTCTAATAATAATTAAATGAACATTGTAATGTAGCATTGGCATAGCATGAAACTTTGTCAGTATTTTGAAAATCACGTATAACCCAAGAAGTAATATTTTGTCGAACTTTTTAATCTGACTGTTGAACGGAAGTTATTATTTTCGGTAATGTCCAAGGCACATCTTTAATTTTACGATAACTCTTTTGAAATAGTAATAAT
>NW_017297019.1:99337-99711 GCF_001594075.2 Trachymyrmex cornetzi
GTTTAGCCGATTATATTCAATAATTGCTTCTTCACTAGTTATTATAGATAAAGAATCATGATTAATCAAATACGCATTAAGGTTCACTTTTGTTGCTAATTTTACTTTAATTTTATATATAAAATTAGAATTCTATGAAGACATTGTGAACAGCAGCTTAATGGACAAAACGCTTTATGTATGTTACATGTACAACTGAAAAAATTTGAAAAGCTGAAATGGTCCCTTTTTGGGAAACGATCTCCAGATCTCGGTATAAATCGGCTGCACCAATTTTATTCAGACTGATCGCAATCGAAAGATACCGACGACATATAATAAAAGTGTTTTTAGATCTTTGATTGCGGCTGTAGTTTCTGAGTAATTTTAATCTA
>NW_017297019.1:99729-103889 GCF_001594075.2 Trachymyrmex cornetzi
CGGGCCGCTTGACCGCTTAACGTGTGAACTTCATCGCGTATATATTCATGTCGTTACCAAATTTACGAGGGTATAAACGGCATAAATATATACGTAATGATGTTCACACATCAATCGGCCTGTTTCATATTTTTATACATTTTTAATTTAAAAGTGACTTATTAAAGCATTAAAGTAACTATACAGTGAAATGTCGACATATAATACAGTGCTAATGAAACTATAGATAAATAAGTCGGTAAATGACAGCAATAAACGAGTGCCATCTACCGTCGAAAATATGAAAAGGAGATGACTTTTTGAGGCGACGTATCTTACATAAAATTTTAACATTTCAGATTTCGCATCACGATATCTCCGTCCGTGTGACACGTAGAGGTAAAATAAACGTTTATTTTTTCATTCTCAAGGGTAAAGTCTGTACTTTACGAACCTTTAAATGGATTTTGAATCTACCCTTGAGTGAGTTCAAACCGATGTAAGTTTAAACTGAAGTTAGCGCTGTACTTAGAGTGAGCGCTGTACTGCATTCAGTGTGTACAGCGCTAACTTTAGTTTAAACTTACTTCAGTTTGAACTCAGTCCAGTTACCGTTGAAAAAACAAACGACACAATTGTAACTATGCCTCGTTTAAATGAAATTCAGTGTGTGCAAATCGTTGCTCTTTTGCAAGAAGGATTGAGCCAGAGCGATGTTGCAAGAAGAATGTGCGTTAATCAGTCCTCTATTTGTCGAGTTTTAACTCGTTACCAACAAACAGGAAGATTTACCAACAAAAGGAAGAGTTTTAGTCGAAGGAGAGGACAAGGCCGAAGACGAATAACGTCAGTTCGAGAAGATCGTCTCATCGTCGATGCAGCAATACGAAATTCAACAATGATTGCGCGACGAATTGCGAATGAGCTTCTCCCGCACAGACGAATTAGCGATCAAACGATCAGGAGACGTCTGCACGAAGGAAACTTGAGGTCGCGGGCTCGTGCTCGTGTTCCAATGTTATCTATGGTTCATCGACGTTCTCGTCTGCAATATGCTCGTGCTTATGAAAATTGGATTGCCAGACAGTGGAACAACGTATTGTTCATTGACGAATCGCGATTTTGTCTCTTTAATTCCGATGCAAGGATCCGAGTTTAGCGTCGTCAGAGACATCGCTATAATCAAAATTACGTCGAGCCTGTCCAAGCGTTTGGTGGTGGTTCCATTATGGTATGGGGTGGAATTTCAACGCATAGACGCACGAATCTTGTCACTATACCACCTCCGGGAATGACTGCGGTACGTTATGTGGAGGAAATTTTACGTCCTCACGTCATTCCGATGCGTCGTCAAATGGGACGCAACTTTATCTTGATGCAGGACAACGCTCGCTCACATACCGCCAGAATTGCAATTAACTTCCTCGAAGAAAACAACATTGAGATGCTACCACATCTATCAATGAGCGCGGATTTGAATCCCATTGAACACGTACGGGATATGATGGGAAGAAGATCACGAAGATTAGAGGAACCGCCAACAAATCTGCAACAATCGGAAGCAGCATTACATCAAATATGGTGGGAAATTCCTCAGGCCTTAATTAGAGCCTCCATCAATATGCGTACACGTTTACAAGAAGTCATCCGAAGACGAGGCGGAAATACACGATTTTAAAGTGCAAACATACCGCCACATGACTCCACTCACCACACACACACACACACACACACACGCGCGCGCGCGCGCGCGCGCGCACTCACGCACGCACACATATACATGATGCGCAAAATCCGACCAGCAACCTCCCCGTGGTGCGCATCGGGTAGTGCTAATGCTGGCGGTAACTGAAATGCACAGATAAGTGTGATACACTGTATCTTAAGAACGAAAAATCGTACGAAGTTTTTTTTTTTAATTTGTAAGGGAACAGTTCAGTATTTTACTGCGGTTATCATAAAATTTACGAAAAAAATTTACTCCACCCCATAGAGTGTGTCAAACTATGCAAATTTATTAAAAAAAAACACGTTCTTATTTTTTAAGAAACGCCAGAAAGGGGTAAGGGTAGATTCAAAATCCATTTAAAGGTTCGTAAATTATAGACTTTACCCTTGAGAATGAAAAAAAAACTTTTAAATACGACCATTTTTCGCGGAGTTACGCTTATTTGAACTTATGCGATATTTTGATATAAATTTATCTATGCGTTAATTTTGTTGACGAGTGTATACTATAATAATATTTATACATGTACAACCCTTTATTTATTATTTTATATTGTTTAAATAATAAAATTTTGTTTATTAATGGTAAACTTACGATATGTAGATTTTTTTTAAATATCGATTTTCGATAGTGTAGGCGTATTTCCACGAATTAAATTTAAGATCCTCGGCTTGCAAGATTGTGCCTGTCCGTTGCCTAATAGAAAGAAAGAGGAGAGTAGGTAGAGACGAGCGGAAGATTTCCGAAGCTTCGGTAACGGCCGCAGGATTTCCCGTGAAAATGATTGGGCGCGAGAAGTCGCGTGATAGCGTATTATTGGTATGGTAGGCTCCCGATATCCTTCCACGCGGAGTGAGCAGGTAGAGGGAACGCGGATTCGGGAGTCAGTCTGAAAAAGTCTCGAAACGAATAAACAACTGTATCCACTAACCTACAGTTTCTTCAGAAGTGGGATTGATGTGAACGATCGTTTTCCGGTGAAGAAAAGAGATCAGTCGTGCGGCGAACTATTAGCGAGCGTCGTGTGAAGTAAAATTCTCACTGCGCGAATTGAGAGGGGACACGAGCGCGATATTTGACAATAAACGACGAGTACGGTATACTCTGTGAGAGTTACGTGCGGATAATTTGCGGTGAGTGAACGCATTTCCGAAGTACTGGCGGATCGTTATTGTTGTGTGTGAGCACTGTTGTTATCGCCGTCCTTCGTCGGTCCTGTGAGCACCACGAGTCACAATGAAACCATTGGAAGGAAACGACTTTACTGTGCATGAGCTGAAAGATGCTCTTCGCGAGAGAGGATTGTTCACGACAGGGACCAAAACAGAGCTGGTATTACGATTGAGTGTCGTAGATCCGAATATTTGGACGATTCTGGGCGAGAAACGGAGGCAGGCGCTGACAGGAAACGCGTCGAGTACGGATACTGCAGTGGAAACGACGGACGAGTCAACGAGTCCGGTAGACAATACTCTTGTTCCGGAAGGAGGATCAAGATCGCTACCGTTGTTACCAGAAGAACCTGATGATCATTCACAACGTGAGTTGGAATTAATACAAAAAGAGAGAGAGAGTCACTGGTGAGAGAGCAGCAGTTACTGCGACGAGAACGTGAAATGACGCGAAGTGATTCGAGGACGAGTGGCGTCTCATCAATGATTGGCGGTGTCCGCAACATTAAGGATCTCCAGAGTTCGATGCAACTGGAAACACGTTCTGGAGATGGAAGAATCAATTAGAATTGCTGAGGAATTCGTATCAGCTGGACGACAGTTCTACCAGGATTCTAATGAGCTCAAGATTGAAAGGGCGAGCGCTCACATGGTTTTATTCAAAAGCGGAATATCTGACATTGAGCATCGAGGATTTATTACAAGAAATTGAACAACTGTTTGATTTGCGACCCGGTAAATTAGCACTTCGGAAGGAATTTGAAGCCCGTATGTGAAAAATGGACGAACCATTTTGTGAATATTATCATGAGAAAGTTATTCTTGCAAACCGAGTGCCGATCGCTGAAGACGAGCTCCTTGACTACCTTATACTAGGTATGAAACCGGAATTTACCAATAGATGGCCGTAGCTGTCAATGTAGTTGCCGTCAGACCGCGTCATTGACGCCATTTCCTTGTTCTGACATTTGACAAAGATTTTCAACTCACAACAATACAAGTTTCATACAACAGTATAGTTTGTAATAGCGTTGAACATGTCGAATTTTGTGCCTGGAAACTGCGATTTGCGGACAGCATTGATTTTATGTTACCATTTGAAGAAAATTGCTGCAGAATCGCATCGAATGCTTGTCGAAGCTTACGGTGAGCATGCTCTTGGTAAATCACAGTGCTTTGAGAAGTTTAAAAAATTCAAAAGTGGCGATTTTGACGTGAGAAACGAAGAACGTGGAAAACCACCGAAAAAGTTTGAAGACAGCGAATTGCAAGCATTGTTG
>NW_017297019.1:104146-105762 GCF_001594075.2 Trachymyrmex cornetzi
CATGGGTAACTCCAGGCGAACCATCGACATCGATTGCAAGGCCAAATCGCTATGTACGGAAGACAATGCTCTGTGTTTGGTGGGATCAGAAAGGTGTGATCTATTATCCCAAAGAAAAAATAATTTATTTAACTTTAATGATATGTGTCATATTCGTATAATTGATTATCAAATTAATTAAATTCTACCAAATTAAAAAGTAAAACCCTAATCTTTTTTTATTATTTACTTAACTCTAATGATATGTATCATGTGTATATAAGTTTTTCTCAATGGAATTTTAAAATTATATACAAACTTACCTTTTTAAAAAAAAGGTAAAAAAAAGCGCTAAGCGTTGGTGAAACTGGCCCAAATAGGGCTTCTCGTAAAGAATCACCATTTGAGCCATTTTCACCAACGCCAATTACTTAATCGACCGTGAAACTGATAACTAATCACGTTTGCTGTTTAGTAGAACTAATGATATGTATCATTTATATAAAAGATTTGATATCAACAACTGGCGCCAAGTTAAATTCCATGTAATTCGAACAAATTAAATTTTACCAATTTATTCTTCCCAAAGAAATAATAATTTATTTAACTCCAGTGATATGTATCATATTCGTATAATTGATATCAACAAAATTGGTGCCATGTTAAATTCATCAAAATTTTATCACAAAAATGTTATGTATTATTCCTATAAAAGATTTGATATCAAGAACTGGCGCCAAGTTAAATCCCACTTCTTTGTACCATGCCAAATTAAATAAATAATGAATATTAATCTAATGGTTTGTATTATTTGTACGAACAATTTGATATCAACAACTGTGGCGCCAAGTTAAATTCTACTATCAGAATGAAAAGTAAAACTCAAGTGATACTATCTTTATTTATTATTTATTTAATCCAAATAATACTATCTTTAATTTTTATACAATGAAATCTAAGTATACGTATACTTATTGAATAATCTTCCTATTCCAATCCAAATGGTTTAAATTCTTCTTAAATGAAATCATTATATCACAATTCATTCAAAGACATTTCCTCTTCCAACTAAAGTAGTGGTTATTTAATTCTCCTTCAAAATATTATACAAAACATCACAAACGTGCGTTACCTTGCTCAATTCAAATGTTACCACAAAAATTAAAGAATTAACCTTATAAAATGAAAAAATTTAATTTAAATAGAAAAATTTTTCATGTAAAAACACTTGGCGCTGCTAGATCTCGATATATGATAATAACATGGTAATATAGTAGTAAAGCATGAATGTAAATAAGGATAAGAATATAATACTTAGAAAAACAATATAAATAAGAAGCATATTATATAATAAAAGAAAAGTCATAATCATATTAAAAAATTAAAAAATATGAATATTTCGAAAAATAAGAAAAATAAAAACTATCCCCAATGAGAGTTAATATATCTAGCATGTTTATATATAATTGAGTTATGGAGCCGTGTAAATTATGATCGTTGTGAATGCTATTAAGTTTGTAACAATGTGCCCCATAACCACATTGTTCCCGGCAGAACATCCCGCCGGATGCCGCAGCTGAGGGACCTCTGGTCACTCGCGGCGATGAGGGCGCGGTGCGCCCGAAATATTTTAAAGC
>NW_017297019.1:106677-114266 GCF_001594075.2 Trachymyrmex cornetzi
TCAAAAGTGTAATTTGGAGTTATGTCTAAAATAAGCAAATTAAATAAATTAGTATTTTGCTACCTAAAATAACAATAATATTTTTTTTTAATTCAGTTTGAATCGCGTACCGCCACTTTCCCATCGTTCGATTTGACGAATTTGATTTGAAGAATATGAAATTTGACACTCAGTACCCACTCAGTGCGCCAGTGGAAAACGCTATGAGTATTGAAAAAAATACATGTATACTTAATAAAATCTCTTACATAATTCATTACATTTTGTCACCTTAATAGGGTGTTGAAAACAACACCCTATAACCGACTGGATGTTGAGTTCTCAACACCCTCAACACAATAGTCGCCGGCCCTGATCGCCGACACGTCGGAGATAACCGCTCCGCCGCACCGGGCGTCTTGTACATATATCTATATATACACCGATTGTACATACCGCGGACAGCGCGCACACACACACCCACGCCCACACCCACACACACGCGCGCGCGCACGCACGCACGCACGCACGCACGCACGCACGCGCATACACATATTGTATATAGCGTTTAATAAATATATATTGTATCGTCTCATACGCATCGTCTATACACATATTCGCATCTCCCTCTCCCGCCGAACCTCTTTTACGCGCCGCCCGCGTTACGACCCTAGCACGAGCCGACGAGCTAGCCCGCGCCTAAAAGTCAGGTTGTTACAAGTTTAAATCAAAGAAAAATAAATTTAGACTTGTAAGACATGCATTATGTGGAAGAGAATTTATTATTACTTTTATTATTACTTTTAAATTATATTACAATTATATTATTATTGTTACTTTTAAATTATATACAATTATCTTTTATTATTTATTTTTATTAATTATCATTCGAATTTTTAATTGTTCTTATAGTTTTTCTTACTCTATCTAGTAGCGTCAAACGTATTTACATGAAAAATTTTCTATTTAAATTAAATTTTTTCATTTTATACTGTTAATTCTTTAATTTTTGTGGGAACATTTAAATTGAGCAAGGTAATGCAAGTTTGTGATGTTTTATATAATATTTTGAAGGAGAATTAAATAACCACTACTTTAGTTGGAAGAGGAAATGTCTTTGAATGAATTGTGATGTAATGATTTCATTTAAGAGGAATTTAAACCATTTGGATTGGAATAGGAAGATTCTTCAATAAGTATACGTATACTTAGATTTCATTGTATAAAAATTAAAGATAGTATTATTTGGATTAAGTAAATAGCAAATAAAGATAGTATCACTTGAGTTTTACTTTTCATTCTGATAGTAGAATTTAATTTGGCGCCACAGTTGTTGATATCAAATCGTTCGTACAAATAATACATACCATTAGATTAATATTCATTATTTATTTAATTTGGCATGGTATAAAGAAGTGGGATTTAACTTGGCGCCAGTTCTTGATATCAAATCTTTTATAGGAATAATACATAACATTTTTTTGATAAAATTTTGATGAATTTAACTTGGCGTCAATTTTGTTGATATCAATTATACGAATATGATACATATCATTAGAGTTAACTAAATTATTATTTCTTTGGGAAGAATAAATTGGTAAAATTTAATTTGTTCGAAGTACATGGAATTTAACTTGGCGTCAATTGTTGATATCAAATCTTTTATATAAATGATACATATCATTAGTTCTACTAAACAGCAAACGTGATTAGTTATCAGTTTCACGGTCGATTAAGTAATTGGCGTTGGTGAAAATAGCCCAAATGGTGATTCTTTACGAGAAGCACTATTCGGATCAGTTTCACCAACGCTTAGCGCTCTTTTTTACCTTTTTTTTTAAAAAGGTAAGTTTGTATATAATTTTAACATTCCATATAGAAAAACTTATATACACATGATACATATCATTAGATTTAAGTAAATAATAAAAAAAAGATTGGGTTTTTACTTTTTAATTTGGTAGAATTTCATTAATTTGATAATCAATTATACGAATATGATACATATCATTAAAGTTAAATAAATTATTATTTCTTTGGGAGGAATAAAATGGTAAAATTTAATTTGCTCGAATTACATGGAATTTATACAATGAATTAATAAAGAGCATACAGCCACAACGCCAGTTAAAATTAGCACATATATATTCAATTTACATCAAGTAAACGTTTCGGTCACCATCTGACCATCATCAGTACATCAAATTTCATATTAAAAACATATATAAATTAACAAATATCAATTGTACAAATTAAAAGAATTATTTTTGTTTGCAAAAAGCATAATTATTTTAAAATAAAATACGACAATCAATAGTAAGAAGTCGATTCCAGTCCAAACACGATAAGAATATTTAAGAAGTTGTACATCAAAGTCAATTTGTTATAATATACAGAATATATCCATTTGAATATGCGATTGCCAGATGCTAAATATCCAAATATTAATTGTAACCAAACCAAAAACAGAAAAAAATCAAAAAAACTTTTTTAGAATTATAATACGAGTATGTTTAAAATCTATTCATATAAAATCAATTATTAATATAACGTATTAACAATTTTATTAACTCACCACATATTTGCCGATATATGTATTAAACCAAATCGTCACACATTCATCTTCCACAACAAAATTCTTTTAGAGTCAAACAGAACAAAACTTTTAAAAACAAAAGTAGAGAGCATGCACCACACACCAGGTTTTATCGGTGAATATTAATGTCAATAGAATAACTGCCGAAACGTCTATATAGCGAATTATGAATGACTGTTACATGTAAGAGTTTTGTTTTCTTAGGGTTAATAAATTTTATATTGATGACAGTTATTCTATTGACATTAATATTCACCGATAAAACCTGGTGTGTGGTGCATGCTCTCTACTTTTGTTGTTATTATCAAGCCACATATAAATCTACAATTAAAACTTTTAAATTTAAGAGAATATAATTTTTCAAATAAATTATCGTTATACTGAGAACAACATTCTAAAGCCAAGTAACTTGTGACCGCTTACCATTGTACAGGCAGTATTTATATTTTATTATATTTTATTATTAGACAAAGAAAGTAGAGTTCTGGAAAAAGTCAACCAATATTATGTGAGAGAGAGGCTAATGATAGGAATATATACGTCAGAAAACCGTTCCGTATCACTCTGCTTGTTTAAACTTTTCCTTTTTTTTTTTATGTGGATCATCTCTGAGATCATTCTTTTATAGTAAGATTGTTCAGAATCAACTATATTAGTGTTATCCCAATCTATTACATGATTAAAATCCAATATATGCCTCGAAATAACCGACAAATTATTCATTGGTTTTTTATAGTCATTTTTGTGTTCTTTTATTCTAATTTTAAGCTTGCGTTTAGTTTGTCCAATATATGTAAATTCGCAATCTTGGCAATTTATTTTATATACTAAATTTGATTGATCTTTTTTTATTATGTCTTTACCAGTTTTTATGACAGAACTTAAATTATTTATAGGTCTATAAGCAATATCAAAATTAAATTTATTTGTAATAGATATAAATTTTTCAGAAATTTTTTGAAAATAAGGAATGGTGAAATACTTTTTCAAAATATTAGTTGAATCTATATTTTCTCTATGTTCATTAATACAATCAAAAGATTTATTGTAAGATAAAGATTTTATTCTGTTATTAATTGTTGAAAACAAAAATTGTAAAGGATATCCGTTATTTAAAAAAGTATTGCTTAGATTATTAATATTCTTTTCGTGAAATTTCGGGTGAGAAAGAAATATAACTCTGCCCAGCTGACTTAGTATTACTCCTCTTTTGTGTGTCACAGGATGATTTGAATAAAAATTCAAATATCGTCCAGAATCCGTAGACTTTTTATAAATATCAAAAATTAATCTGCCGTTCTCAATTAACAAAGAACCCCGCCATAATCTTATGGAAATTGGGTTTCAGCGAAACTTTCTGGATTTTTTATATGTTGTAATCCTTACCATCCCGAACAAAAGTCTCCATGGCCGTGATCCTCCAAATTCAATATTTCGATAAATAAAGCAAACACTATCATAAATCCATATGTATAAGTACGCATAATAGACAGTAGCGCTAATACAGAGATTTGTCATCAGATAAACATGAATGTCAGCAAGTATATTGATTAAGGTCAATCATTTAGTTCACTATTGACTCTATGATTCTGTGCCCATTTTACTGCGAACATGTATTGCTATTAATTTTTTTACCGGTTTGAAAAGATTTAAGCACTTGTTTCTCCTGATAATCTAATTATATGGATTTATGATAGTATTTGCTCTTTATCTATCGAAATATTGAATTTGGAGGATCACGGCCATGGAGACTTTTGTTCGGGATGGTAAGGATTACAACATATAAAAAATCCAGAAAGTTTCGCTGAAACCCAATTTCCATAAGATTATGGTGGGATTCTTTACATCAAGAAAGTTTAATCCTTCATTATTTCCATGTTCAACTGTAAACTCAATTCTTTCATGGTAAGAATTGAAATAATTCAGTTTGGAGACAATCTGATCCTTTGGAAGAGCCATAATAATATCATCAACATAACGAAAATAGAAAGGAATATGAGTGGAGAGTTTATTAAAAATGTTGGATTCTAAATCTTGAATTACTATATCAGCCAATATTGGAGAAAGAGGAGATCCCATGGGTAAGCCAAAAATTTGTTTATAGAACAGTCCATCAAATTTAAAAAACGTGGAATTTAAAATAATAGATACAGCCAATTTAAATTCATTTTTCGGTATTGTTGTGTTACATTCAATAAAATTCCATCTTCTTAAAAAACTATTCAAAGCTAGTTCATTCGGAATGTTGGTATACATTGAGGTGATATCAAATGATACTAAACTAAAATTGTTATCTATTTTTAAGCCATTAAGTTTTCTAACTAATTCAAAACTGTTCTTAATATAACCAAAATTCTTTTTTATACTTTTTTCTATAATATCTTTTAAAAAAGTAGCGAGATTAAAAAATGGACTATTTACACAACTTACTATCAATCTGAATGGATATCCTTCTTTATGTACTTTGGCCAACCCATAAGATCTAGGACACCATCCGAAGTATATAATTTATTGTAAGTAGATTGGTCTATGTATCCTTTATTTTTCCAACGTATTAAGATTGTGCGTATTTCTATCGTCAATTTATTAGTGGGATCTTTAGTGACATTAATGTAAGTATTATTATCGTTCAAAATTTCGTACATTTTACTATTATAATCATTGCGATTTAAAACTACAGTGGTGTTACCCTTGTCAGCCCTCGTGATTAAAATGTCAGGATGATTATTAATAAATTTAATAAGATCTTTCATACCCTTTTTTATTATAACATTATTAGGATCATTAGTATGGCTAAAATTTATATTATTTAGTATGGGAATAGCATCTTTTCTAATATAATTTTTAGTATTTTCATCTAATTTTATTAAATTATTTTCGATGTGTTTTACAAATTCTATTTTTATATTTTCTTTATTGATAACATTATTTGGTAGATTAAATTTTTGTCCTAATTGTAAAATAAATTTTGAAATATCCGGAATGTCAATGTTACTAAGATTTATCAACCATTTGTTATTTAATTTATTAAAATTATAGTCAATATTAAAATTATCCGGGCTAATATTAATGTTGTGAACCAACATTTGATTATTAGAGTAAATGTCCTTCGCAGAAATATTATTTATTTTGGTTGGACAAAAATTATTTTTATCATCCCTATCAATAGGTTTACTAATTTCAACAATGTAATTAATAGATCTAATTTTTTTCCTTTGTATTATATTCTCTTAAATTTAAAAGTTTTGTTCTGTTTGACTCTAAAAGAATTTTGTTGTGGAAGATGAATCTGTGACGATTTGGTTTAATACATATATCGGCAAATATGTGGTGAGTTAATAAAATTGTTAATACGTTATATTAATAATTGATTTTATATGAATAGATTTTAAACATATTATAGTTCTAAAAAAAGTTTTTTTGATTTTTTTCTGTTTTTGGTTTGGTTACAATTAATATTTGGATATTCAGCATCTGGCAATCGCATATTTAAATGGATATATTTTGTATATTATAACAAATTGACTTTGATGTACAACCACTTCTAAAGTATTCTTATCGTGTTTGTACTGGAATCGACTTCTTACTATTGATTGTCGTATTTTTATTTTAAAATAATTATGCTTTTTGCAAACGAAAATAATTCTTTTAATTTGTACAATTGATATTTGATAATTTATATATGTTTTTAATATGAAATTTGATGTACTGATGATGATCAGATGGTGTCCGAAACGTTTACTTGATGTAAATTGAATATATTTGTGCTAATTTTAACTGGCGTTGTGGCTGTATGCTCTTTATTAATTCCTTGTATAATTTTAAGCCACTTATTATGTTATGTACATGGAATTTAACTTGGCGGCAATTGTTGATATCAAATCTTTTATACAAATGATACATATCATTAGTTCTACTAAACAGCAAACGTGATTAGTTATCAGTTTCACGGCCGATTAAGTAATTGGCGTTGATGAAACTGGCCCAAATGGTGATTCTTTACGAGGAGCACCATTTGGGCCAGTTTTACCAATGCTTAGCGCTTTTTTTAAAAAGTTAAGTTTGTATATAATTTTAAAATTCCATAGAGAATATCTTTTATACACATGATACATATCATTAGAGTTAATTTATGCTACCGTATAAATCATAAAAGTCGTCGATGCACCACAGCGCAATCATCACCAATGTCATTGCTAGGGCCCGGATGTTCGCACGCGAAGCACCACTGCGTGCTAGTAAGTCGAACGGTCGCTGAAATGAGCCATCTTATTTCAGCGATCGTTCGACTCACTAGCACACAGTGGTGCTTCGCGCGCGACCCGGGATCGCGTCCGAACATCCGAGCCCTAGTCATTACGATCAATTTGTTTCGGATTAATAAGAAATTCTCTAATCTTTCTCCTTTTCGTTGCCTGTAAATTTAAGACAACAATGATCACCATGATAAGAATAAGAAATTATACCAGAAATCAATTAAGGAAGAATTACCAATGGGAGTCAACGCAAAATGTTTTTTGCGAAATAATAACTGTCATATATTATAAATCACAAGTATAAATTACAGACGTTTCGACATCATTATTGTGTTTGCTTCAAATGTATAAACCATATTCTAGATATAGTTGAAACAACCTTACTTTGCGTGGACGTAGCTCGCCGGTCACGGGCTGCGGCCAGGGTCGCAAAGAGGTTCGGCCAGGAGGAGAGAGACAAGGCGGTATGAATGAATCGGAATACGGTTTTGAGAAATAAGAACGATGATATATTCTGTTGTTCAAGTACAGCGTGTGAGTGTGTGTATATGTATGTGTATGTGTGTACGTGTGAGACCAGTCGTCGCGGCTGGTATTCACGAACGGCGGTGTATGCGTGTGTGTACAAAATCGGTGTCGGTGTGAGTGTGCGGAGTGTGTGTGTAACGCGGGTGTGTGTGTGCGGTGGGCACGATTCGCCGTGCGAATCGTGGTCGCGTGCTTCGCTCGGTGACGCGCGGTGTACGGGACGCGGGCTT
>NW_017297019.1:114954-115601 GCF_001594075.2 Trachymyrmex cornetzi
CCGTAGCGGCATCCGGCGAGCTGTTATTGCCGGGGACGATGCATTTCTGGGGGTGCATCGTTACATAGTAAGCAACTTTACTTTATTTCATTGGGACGCTTACTATATCTAGAATATGTTATTCCTACGTTTAAAGAAGACATAATACTGATGTCGAAACGTCTGTAATTTATGCTCATGATTTATAATATATGATAGTTATTTCACAAAGGAGCATCTTGTGTTGGCTCACATTGACAATTTTTCCATAACTTATTTTTTAAATATTGAAAGAAGCCTTTGATGTATTATTATCGTATAAATCATAATAAAAGATCGTCGATGCACCACAGCATAATCATCACCAATGTCATTGCGATCAATTTGTTTCGGATTAATATAAAATTTTCTAACTAATTAACCACCATCCTTCTCCTTCCTTTTCGTTGCCTGTAAATTTAAGACAACAATGTTCACCATGATAAGATTTAAGACAACAATGTTCACCATGATAAGAAATTATAACAGAAATCAATTAAGGAAGAATTACCAATGTGAGCCAACACAAAATATTTTTTGGGAAATAATAACTGTCATATATTATAAATCATAAGTATAAATTACAGACGTTTCGACATCATTATTGTGTTTGCTTCAAATGTATAAAC
>NW_017297019.1:115707-119016 GCF_001594075.2 Trachymyrmex cornetzi
GATTTATAATATATGACAGTTATTTCACAAAGGAACATCTTGTGTTGGCTCACATTGACAATTTTTCCTTAACTTATTTGTTAAATATTGAAAGAGTAGCTTTGATTTATTATTACCGTATAAATCATAAAAGGTCGTCGATGCACAAATCCACAGCACAATCATCACCAATGTCATTGCGATCAACTTGTTTCGGATTAATTAGAAATTCTCTAACTAACCACCTTCTTTCTCCTTCTTTTTCGTTGCCTGTAAATTTAAGACAACAATGTTCACCATGATAACAGAAATCAATTAAGAGAGAATTACCAATGTGAGCCAACACAAAATGTTTTTTGCAAAATGTAGTATATTATAAATCATAAGTATATATTACAGACGTTTCGACATCATTATTGTGTTTGCTTCAAATGTATAAACCATATTCTAGATATAGTAAGCAACTTTACTTTACTTCATTGGGACGCTTACTATATCTAGAATATGCTATTCCTACATTTAATAATGATGTCGAAACGTCTGTAATTTATGCTCATGATTTATAATATTGATAAAAAATACTATAAACATAGTATAATTATTATATGAATGTATAAGAAGTAAAAACAGTGTGTGTAACTGTCAATTAATGTAAGGCAAGATTGTTTAAAACTACTTAGGGCGACTGTTACCAACGCCGATTAACTTAATCGATTAACTCAATCAGCAGTATAGCTAACAGCAAGTCTGTATATCGTTCTTATTATTATGTTCATGATATACTTTAATCTCTACGTTCTTACTTAATTCTGTCTACAATAGAATGACTGCTGATTGAGTATTGAGGTTGGTAACAGTTGCGCTTAGAATATTATAAATGTAGTTATAATATAATAATTACAGTAATATGAACTAACAGGAAGTCTGTATATCGTTCTTATTATCTTCGTGAATCATACATAATAATAATTAGATAATTTGCGGAAGGAATGAAATATAATATTACTTGTGTTTATTACATATTCGTAAATTCCATTTGAGAAAAATCTTCTTGATATGCAATAGCTCCTGGCAGACTTGGGAAATTGTTCGTTGCAGATAAACAGATATCTAAATCATACGTGAATGAATTTGACAAAGTTCCAAATTTTGTTCCAAATCATCTTTGTGTAAATTGCATTTGAGACAAACCTCGACAAGAAATGCATCATGAAACGTATCTTTAAATGACAAGTTACATAATAATGTACGTACAAGGTCGAACCTCCTCAAGGTTGATAAAATCATTCGACGCATTTTTGCACTATCGCGAACCGAGTTATTAATTGTTATTGTTATAATTAAAGTTGACAGATATCCAGAAGATATCTGTTGCATCAATGGCATAAAGGAAATTAATTCTGCTTTACATTCTGCTTTACAAATATTTAACCAAACAAATTCTCTGCTGTATAATCTATGCCATCGTATATGACGGATGTTTCCTAACCTGAATAGTGATCAAATTTAACGATCTCAGTCCACGGAGTAAAGTGATACATTTCTATTTTGCCTGATTCGTTCATTTCCTGCAAATGTAGAAGCAGAAAATTACTTACGTGTCCTCTATGCCATCGATGTGACAGTTTTCCTAACCTAATCATCAGCCACAGATCAGCCACAGAAAACGGACACATGTGTGATGTGACCATGCACGTTGTCAGCGCCATATTTGCCTCTAGCGCCGAAAAATCCAAAAGGACATTTCCCCCACCCCATAGCCTTGTCGACGACGACGACGATGACGTTTCTTAAATTAAAAGTTTCAAGTTCGGATTTTGCATCATTTTGCATCACAATATCTCCGCTCGTAGAACACGTAGAGAAAAAACAAAAATACTTTCATTATACAGGGTGTCCGAAAAGTGTGGAAACGGTCGAATATCTCGAGAAATACACATCGGATCAGAAATTTGAAAATATACATATTCAATGTTTTCAAAAAAGCTATCTTTTGACATCTAACATGACTCCCCACCCCCACTCGCTGTGGGTAAAAGAGAGGGTAAGTTTAAAATTTTAAATGGGAACCCCCATTTTTTATTGCAGATTTCGCTTCTTCAGAAAAAGTTACATAAATTTTACCTTTTACAAACATTTTTTTGGTGACAGATGGCGCTGTAATCAGTGAAATAAAAAATGAGTCTAAAACGTTTAAAATATCTCAAGAAATATTCAACGGAGCATATTCTCACCCTGGAGGTGGATGGGCGGGTAACTTTTCGATTTTGATTTTTTCTTTTTCTGTCAAAGCCATTGTAGCTACGTCAAGTTGAATTTTTGGATTTTGACTTCACATTCGTAATCAGCGATCCCAAAAACCCCTGAGAAACAAGTTTCAATCGAATTCGGGCATATTTTTTGCAAATACTCGCCGTACATAAAATTTCGAAAAATTTTGAGCTTATAGGCGCCATCGTAAACTCAAAATCAAAAAATGAAAATTGTATACAGTACACGTTTTCGAAGTTTAACTATCGGGAACACGTTTCTGATACCTTATTACATACAAATGGACCTTCCGATACTTATCTACGTTCTATTCTGCTAATTGTTGGGGGTTGAAATCTATGTCGAAATTCAGCATATCTCGGCGTTAAAGGGTTAATACGACTTTTTCTGCAGAAGCGAAATCTGCAATAAAACATGGGGGTTTTCTCATTTAAAATTTTAAAGTTACCTACCCTTTCACCCCCAGCGGATGGTAGGTGGGGGGTAGAATTTTTGTGTCAATGGATAGCTTTCTTGACAACATTGAATACGTACATTTTTATTTTTTTGATCCTTTGAGTATTTCTTGAGATATTTTAAACGTTTTAGACTCATTTTTTAATTTCGCTGATTACAGCACCATCTGTCATCAAAAAAATGTTTGTAATAGGTAAAATTTATGTAACTTTTTCTGAAGAAGCGAAATCTGCAATAAAAAATGGGGATTCCCGTTTAAAATTTTAAACTTACCCTCTCTTTCATCCACAGCGGGTGGGGGTGGAGGATCATGTTAGATGTCAAAAGATAGCTTTTTTGAAAACATTGAATACGTATATTTTCAGATTTCTGATCCGATGTGTATTCTCGAGATATTCGACCGTTTCCACACTTTTCGGACACCCTGTATATTCCGAGCGGATGCAATCGATTGAGCACACTTAGAACTCAATCGGGACAGCCGTTATTAAGATCCCATAATCGCCGTCTGAAAATTTTGACAGATTCGTGTAAAGTAGCCACGGCAGTGTCGCTGCGCTTGGCTTAGCACCGAGACACTACCAGTGTCTCCAGATGAGCTGC
>NW_017297019.1:119069-120024 GCF_001594075.2 Trachymyrmex cornetzi
TTTGAATCAAGCTTTGCGTGAAAAACGACCGGAATATCAAAAAAGGCAACACAAAGTGATTTTGCTTCATGATAATGCACCATCACACACAGCAAAACTTTTCAAGGGAACGATTGAGGCGTTTAGTTGGGAAATACTTTCGCATGCGGCTTACTCACCAGACTTGGCTCCGTCCGATTACTACTTATTTGCATCGATGGGACACGCACTTGCTCAGCAGTGCTTCACTTCTTACAAAGATGTACGAAAATGACTACATGACTGGTTTGGCTCAAAAAAGCAACAATTTTTTTGGCGTTGCATCCACAAATTGTCAGACAGGTGGGAAAAATGTATAGCTAGCAATAGGCAATACTTCGAATAAAATATTTTTTATCATTTTTATGCAATAAACGTGTATTTTCTATTAAAAAATTCCGGTTTTATATTTACATACCTGGTAGATGGCATTGCCGATATGCGTTTACAGAACCAGGCGCGCATTACGGACTTCCGGTCAAGGGTAGAGTTGCTGAAATCGTTTGAGAAGATTAGTCTCCAATCAGGGAAATTCAGTGATCATAAGCAGAAAAAAGAAACCACGAAATCATCCGGTGTGAAGACAGAGGCGACGTCAGCAGGAGGCAGAACAGTGAAATGACATAAGTGCAACGAGGCGGGACACATCTCTAAATACTGCAAGCGTTCAACAGCGTCGGTTTCGACGGCGAGAAGAACCTGCTTTGTATGCGGCTCGACGGAACACCTGGCGAGAGATTGTTCCGAACGCAAACAACCTGCGACTTCAGAAGCTGGAGCGAAGACTGCGCAAACTATGTCGACAAATCTGATACAGCCTGTTGTACTGCCGAAACCGTATATACAGGGTGTCAATTATGTACCGGGACGGTCAAATATTTCGACAACTTCCAACATTAAAAAAAAACGCTGAAACACGTGAAACGATTTTTCAAAA
>NW_017297019.1:121087-124993 GCF_001594075.2 Trachymyrmex cornetzi
AGAAAGTAGATTTTTTGAAAAATCGTTTCACGTGTTTCAGCGTTTTTTTTTAATGTTGGAAGTTGTCGAAATATTTGACCGTCCCGGTACATAATTGACACCCTGTATATATGGTCACAGTAAAAATTTCCTCTAGCAATGAATGCGGTAAGGCAGATATTTATGTAATAGACGCGATGATAGACTCGAGTTCGCCGATTAGCCTTATCCGCGATAGTATTGTTGGAAATGATATCGTTTGCGATTCGGTAAGTGAAGATACCAATTCAATTCCGTGGAATTAATTGTTCGCATCTTAAGATTTTAAGAGTTTTCTATGGCAATGTAGATATACATAGATAAGACATGCGTATGAAAATAAAGTTTTATACGGTGTTCGATGATACTATGGTATTTAAAGTACTTTTAGGTAGATATTTTCTGACGTGTCCGCAATTACGTATTACGTTCGGAGATACTATCGAAACTGAAAGCACGAATGAATCTCGTGATGAACAGATATTAAGCGTGGCCGTTATTGAACAGTGTGATAACGAACGGCATGAGTTACAAATTAATCCTGCGATCAGTCAGGAAAAAAGTGATAAAATCCGCGAAATTTATAAGTCAAGTTATCTTGATAATTTCCGAGCGAAAAAAAGCGGACCTGATTTTAAAATGAATATAGTCCTTAAACATGATCAACCGATAAGTGCACGTCCGCGTAGACTATCTTTCGCTGATCGAGAGGCATTGCAGAAAATTTTAGATGAATTGTTGGAAAAGAAATTCATTCGGCCGAGTAATTCGCCATACACTAGTCCGATTGTTTTAGTACAGAAAAAGAATAGCGAGCGCCGACTTTGTGTAGATTTTCGCGAGCTCACTAAGATTACTGTGCGCGATAATTTTCCGATCGAGCTTATTGATGATAATATTGACCGTTTGCGGAATAAAAAGTATTTCTCAGTACTAGATTTAAAAGATGGGTTCCATCATGTTGAAATGCAGGAAGAATCCGTGAAGTTTACATCCTTTGTGACACTGTTAGGTCAATTTGAGTATCTAAGAATGCCCTTCGGCTTGACAAACGCGCCTCGTACATTCCAGCGTTTTATACATTTAGTGTTTGATAGACTCATACGAGAACATAAAGTATTATTGTACCTTGACGATATTTTGGTCGCTACGGGGAGTATCGACGAACATTTAACAATCTTGTCCGATTTGTTTAAGTTAGCTGGTGAGAGCCACTTACAATTTCGTTTAGATAAATGCTATTTGGTTCAGACTGAGATAAAATATCTTGGATACTGCGTGAATCAGTATGGTATACGACCGAGCGACGAAAATATTGAAGCTGTGTTAAGCTATCGGATTCTGAGAAATGTGAAGGAAGTACATCGTTTTGTGGGACTCGCGAGTTATTTCCGTAGGCTTGTTCCCAATTTTTCGTTAGTAGCTAAACCCTTGTACGAATTAAACAAAAAGAATACTACTTTTGCCTTCGGTGTTGCGGAGCACGAAGCATTTCGTTAAAACATCGTCTGGCGAGTAAACCGATGTTGGCAATTTATTCGCCTAACGCCGATTCGGAGTTACATTGTGATGCAAGTGCGAGCGGATTCGGTGGAATTTTATTTCAAAAACAGGGTGATTGTTCGTGGAAACCCATTTCTTTTTGGAGTCAGCGGACGACTCCCACCGAAGCCAAGTATCACAGCTATGAGCTCGAGTGTCTTGCGGTAATATACGCATTGAAGAGATTTCATATCTACCTCGCGGGAAAAAGTTTAAGATCATCACCGATTGTGATAGCTTCCGTCTTACGTTGAACAAGAAAGACATAAACCCGCGGATCTTCCGCTGGGTCTTGTTCTTGCAGAATTATGAGTACGAAATAATACATCATCCAGAAAAGCGAATGACCCATGTCGACGCACTCAGTCGATGCCATAGCGTATTAATGTTAGAAAGCAGCACATTTGAGCGAGCCTTATCTATTTGTCAGGACCGGGATACTGAGATTCTTATTATTCGCGAAAAACTTGAGAAAGGCGAAGTAAAGCAATACGAATTGCGCGACGGTCTTGTCTATCGAAAGGATAAAAATCAAAAGTTATTGTTTTACGTTCTACGAACAATGAAAACTAACGTAATTAGAACATGTCACGACGACATCGGACATGTCGGCATTGATAAAGTTGTTAGTAATATTTCGAAAATTTATTGGTTTCCAAAAAATGCGCGAAAAGGTAAAAGAACACATTGCGAATTGTCTTCGTTGTATCGAATTTTCGCCTTCAAGTGGTAAGAGCGAAGGATTTCTTCATAATATACCGAAGGAGAAATTACCGTTCGCAACAATACATGTAGATCACTTCGGACCACTAGAAAAAACCGGGAAAGGGAACCGACACATTCTTCTCATTGTAGATGCGTTTACAAAATTTATTAGAGTCTACACGTGTAAGGCCACTACGACGGATGAATCAAGAAAATGTTTGCGTGATTATTTCCGTGCGTACAGCAAACCGAAACGTTTAGTATCAGACCGAGGCTCATGTTTTACCTCCGATCTGTTTAAAGAATTCTCAAAAGACGAAATATTCAGCATATCCTTGTCGCCGTGAGTACACCCCGGGCCAATGGTCAGGTTGAACGTTTCAACCGAATCTTGGCGCCCATGCTAGCGAAGTTGAGCGAAACTCCCTCCACGTGGCACGTCCGCCACGTCCGCCGATGGCAGTTCCATCGGAGATGATAGAGGATATTTTACAAATTTTTAATTCATTACACGTTAGGATGCAGTTTACGGTGGAAAGAGATACGGAAGGCAAGATTAGTTTTCTAGATACGTTATTGATTGTTGAGGAGGGCAGACTTGTTTTTGACGGGTATCGCAAGGCTACGTTTTCAGGTAGATTCCTGAATTTTAACTCACACCATCCTGTTTGTCACAAGATAGGCGTGATATATGGGGTTTTTGACAGAATTATTCGGTTATGCCATCCACGGTTTCATAAAGAGAACTTTGTTAATGCTGTTAATATATGTTTAAACAATGGATATCCTATTGAGTTTATCTTCTCAGCTATTAATAATAGAATTAAGTTTCATGTTAATAATAATAATTTAGTTAATAGTAAGAAGGAAAAAGATAAGTTTTTTGCTATTCCTTATGTGAAATCAATTTCGAAAAAATGTTTACCATTGACGAATGTTTTTAATTGTAAATTAGCTTATATGATTCCGAATACTCTGAAAGGATTAATAAAGAGAGGTAAGGACAGATTAGAACCCTTAAAAAACCAGAATGTGGTTTACAAAATCTCATGTGATGAATGTGAGGTAAGTTACGTTGGACAAACGAAAAGAAGGTTACAAACTAGATTACAAGAACACATTTCCGATATTAATAGGATAGTGAAATCTCCTTCTGTCATTTCGAATCATCGGTTGGAAGAAGATCATAATTTTAGATGGGATGATGTAAAGGTCTTAGACATGGAACCATCCTATAATAAAAGATTGATTTCGGAAATGGTACATATAAAAAGACAACGACATGGGATTAATAAGCAGAAGGATACAGAGTCATTGCCAGGTATATATCACAACATAATACAATCTCTTTCTCCTTCTTAGAGACATTCGTGTTCCCCTTCCTTTCAAGTGTTCGTTTGTCTCAATATCGCTGTTTGTCTCCGTGGTCATTACACGTTTACGTCTTGAGGTGAACAAGTCTGTTAGAATTTAACTATACAGGGTGGGGAAAAAGTATGGAAGCAAACAATTATTTCCGAAACTATTCATTTTTCGACAAAATGTCTTAGACATAATTTTTATGGTATGAAAAGATGTATTATGTGGCATAGACGGCATGACCTTGAAATGACCCTTACGAGCTGCATACAAATAACGTAA
>NW_017297019.1:125244-129229 GCF_001594075.2 Trachymyrmex cornetzi
TTTCATACCATAAAAATTATGTCTAAGACATTTTGTCGAAAAATGAATAGTTTCGGAAATAATTGTTTGCTTCCATACTTTTTCCCCACCCTGTATATAACGGTTGCTGTTTGTCATACATTAAATCGTTCGAAAGAAAAAAGGAAAAGTTTGTGGTGAAGAAATTTTTGAAAGATCGAATTTTATAACTTACTGGTAAATCACAGGTAATATTTATTGTTCTTAATAAGAGTGACGTTTGCTAAAATGTTTAATTTTTTAATTGTATTAACGAATTTAACATGAATTTTACAAATTTATAGAACTGTTTTGACCTTGCTATTGATTCGTTGATTTGCTTCAAGACTCTTACAAATTGACTTTACTTTGGTTTATTGAGAACAATGGATGAATTTGTTACAACTGATACCAAATTTTTCGCAGTCTAGTATGTGAGATTAGTTTTTTATCTTATTTACTGAAGTCATACTCTAAAATGTAATTTTTGACTCTTTATTAGTGACATGTTGATTGAAGTGGATTTCGAGATTTTAATTTCTTTGCGGCTTACAATTTGCGCATTTAATTTGGAAGGAAGAAAAATTTGTTTGGATAATGAGACCATCTAAATTCTTATCAATTTTTGAAAGTACAACGATCTGTATCATTAAGATTTTATTACTGTAAACATTGAAAATGACCCGATCGGGCTCGAAACGTTTGTTAATATAGTATGAAATTGTTTATTATTTGCAATATATATTTATATTTAGAAATTTGTAGTTTGACTCTTTGCCCTCATATACTTCGAAATTATTTATTATATTAGAGCCTTTATCACAAAACTAAGATATTTACTGTTGTTATTTCATTTCTCGTTATTTTTAGTTTAGGTCTTCGATTACGGCGAGTCTTTCCTTTAGGGGGTGGTTTTGGTATTTTCTCTTTCTTAATTTTTTGTTTGGATATTGGCTTTTTTGTATGTGTTATTTTAGGAATTTTTAATTCTTCAATGTCTAAAGGTCGTGTTTCGGCATCGATTCTGGAGGGAGAGATTGTTTCTGTTTCGGAGCTGCTTGATTTACTTGCGATATCATGTTTAGGTGTGCGGTACGTTAAAAATGGGTTTTTCTCTATTTCATAATCCATTTCTTCTGTTAGATTCATTGGTTCATTTGATGTCCAAGGGAATTCTTCCTCTATAGTTCGAGCACTAATTTCGATTGGTTCCGGGTCTATATTTAAATTTTCAACAACGTTTTCAGGAATAGAATCTGGTTGTGTTATCAGTGTGTCATTATTGTTATCATGATATGATAATAAGGGTGTTGGTGTAAACGGCAAGAAAATTTTATGCTGAGTTTGCGTAATAAAGGGTCGTTTCGCTAGATCTTTGACTTCTAGATCATTTCGGGGAATACAAGGTGGTTGCGATATTATTTCTATAGATTCTGCAGAGATGGTACTGCTGTCTGGATCAGTATGATTTTTATCAATGCTACATTTTATCTTATCAACGGGTGCAGAGTTGGTACTTGATCGATTACGCGTTCGTTTCCTTGAAGGTGGTAAAACGGAAAATAGTTTTGAGAATGAGCTGCTGTCGTGTGGTTGTACAGGAGGGGAAGGAGTCCGTTTTTCAACAGGTGACCTTTGAATAGGTATATTCTCTTCATCTGACGAATCTTCGAGTTGCGGTTTATGTTTTTTCTTCCTTTGTCGGCTTCTTCTTTCTTCGTGGTTCGAGGAGCTAGTATAGTGTTTTCTTTTCTCAACCTTTTTTAATATTTCAGAGTCGTCGGTATCGCAATCGGTACCATACGTGGATGTGGTATCGCCATGACTGTCTGTTAATACTTCATGACATATCAAATCTTCTTCATCTTCATATGGAGTTAATTCATATGGTCGGATGTTTTTGTGGTGCTGGATTTCCTGAGCTAACATTGTCGCTCATAACTGGTCGTTTTGCACTAGGATGGATCGTTTTTAATTTTTTATGGTCTGCTGCATTTGATTCGCTGGAAGTAGATAAAGCTCGTTTCGCTTGTAATGGATATGCGTTCTTTATTTCATCTTCAGATTTTTCAACTGGGTTTCTTGATAGTGCATCCGCATTTTTATTTTTCTTTCCTAGTTTGTAGCTTATGGTGTACTCGTATTCTGCAAGTTTTAATTTCCATCGCATTAATCTTGAAGTAGGGTCAGCAATAGAATTTAGCCATATTAATGGTTTGTGGTCCATAATCAGAGTGAATTTTTTCCCATAGACATAAGGTCTAAAATGTTTAACAGCGTAGACGAGAGCAAGTAGTTCGCGTTCAGTTGGTGAATATCGTGTTTCAGCGTCGTTTAGTACTCGTGAGGCATAAGCAATAGGCAGATCCTCTCCAATTTTTCCTTAGCTGAGTATTGGGCCAATAGCATAACCTGATGCGTCTGTGGTGATGATAAATGGTTTATCGTGGTCTGGATATTGTAGGATGGGCTCAGAGCAAAGAGCGTTTCGTAGTGTATCGAATGATTCTTGTTGTTTATGTTTCCAATCAAATGGTTTTGTTTATTTAGTTAAATCAGAAAGTGGTTTAGCGGTTTTTGAGAAGTTTTCAATGAATCATCGGTAGTAACCAGCAAGTCCTAAAAATTGTTTTATATTTTTTCGGGTTTTCGGGAGTGGAAAATTCCTTACGGCTTCTAACTTTTTATTGTCAGGTTTAACTCTGTTTTCTGTTATTACATGTCCTAGATAAATAACTTCTCTCTTCAAGAATTCGCATTTGTCAGGTTGTAAGGATAGATTTGCTGCTGCTAATCTTTTCATTAGTCTGTCGAATTTTATTTCATGCTCTTCTAATGATCTTGCGTATAGTATATACTATATCATCGAGGTAAACAAATAATTCTATTCCTTGTAGTCCAGTAAGCACTTGGTCCATTAGTCGTTGAAACGTTGCGGGGGCGTTTTTTAATCCAAAAGGCATGTGGGAGTATTCGAAGTGTCCATAGGGAGTTGAGAATGCGGTTTTATACTTGTCTTCCTTATTCATACGTATTTGGTGAAATCCTGATGCTAGGTCAAATACTGAGAAATATTTCGCGCTTCCTAATTGATCAAGAATGTCTACTATATTTGCAATGGGTATGCATCACCTATAGTTTTTTTGTTAAAAGCTCGGAAATCGATTACTAATCGCCATTGTTTGTTCCCTCGGGAATCGTCTTTCTTCGGCACTATCCATAATGGTGAATTATAGGGAGAATTAGAAGTTTCAATAATGCCTTTTTCTAACATGTCGTCTATCTGACGTTGGATTTCTTCCTTGTGAACTTGTGGATAGCGATATTGCTTTACATTGATCGGTAGATCATTAGTAGTATGGATTCTGTGCTGTGCGGCGTTAGTTACTCTTAAAGGATCTTCTGGCAAATGGAATCTATCGGAGTACTTTGTTACTAGTTTAATAACGTTTGCTTTCTCCTCTTTATTTAGGTGGTCAAGTCGTAACAACGGCATAATTCTCTCTACTCGTGTGTGAGAACAGGAGTCGTTCGGTAGGGAAGTCTCGATTATTTCACAGGAGTCATTCGGCAAGGAAGTCTCGACTGCTTCATAAGAGTCATTCAGTAGGGAAGTCTCGACTGTTTCTCTTGAGTCGTCATCGCTCTCTTGGAAGGAATGTATGCTCACAGTAGGGATGGCTAATGCGATGTCTTCGTTCGAAGTGTTGATTACGTACAAATGACCTTTACCGTTTCGGTTAGATACGACGGCATTACCTAAATAAACCTGCGGTCCAGCATTCAATTTCGGTACGTATCCGTATTTGATCTCTGGGTTTGCAATGCGTATATATATTTGCTTACGCGTGCGTGCAGGAATGGTCACAATCTCGTTATAATGAAAGAAGTAAGAGATACCATTTACGATAAGGCTTTTCCTCAAATAGTCTATCGTAGCTTTCTGACTTTGAAAGAATTCCGTTCCTAGAATTCCGTCGGGAAAGAT
>NW_017297020.1:0-466 GCF_001594075.2 Trachymyrmex cornetzi
CAGTATATCAAATGTGGTCGAGAAAAATGAGAGAGAGGTCCGTGGGAGACGGCCAATCCAATGGCCGTCTGCCACGGTCCCTCTCTCTCATTTTTCTCGACCATTTTGAGTATTTTGACACACGGATTGAGCAGTCCATTCTTTATGTCTTTGGTTAGTTCTAATTGATTCCGCCATGATATATTACAAAATAATGATTGGCTTACTTGATTAAGGGCCATTTCGACCAATTCCAATTAACTTTAATCGATGATTAGATCCATTGGAATTGACTAATCACATTTATCATTTTGCTTAACGATAGATACGATTGGTCAATTTCAATGGATCTAACCGTCGTTTAAAGTTAATCGGAGTTGAATTTCCTCTATACACTATGCATTATGCGTTATGCAAGAGTCTGTTAGCGTATTCGATTTACTGACTCGACCCGACTCCGAGTCAACGATCTGTTCTTTTTAGCTGC
>NW_017297021.1:0-2053 GCF_001594075.2 Trachymyrmex cornetzi
CCGCACGACCGACTCTTTCCGCTGCCTCTCATCGTCTCTAACGCTCCCTCCTTCGACGCCGTTCTCATCTGAATCTCGGTTGCTGTTGTTGCCTGACCTTGGCTTTGTGGATGGACTGTGAAAATTCTGTGGTCTTTTCGCCACCGCTTCAGAGAGCGTCGATCTCGGGCTCGCTCACGGATCGTTCCCTCGAATGGATGTTCCTTGCTGCTGCCACTCTTCCCAAAATGCCTGTGATTTTTCCGTCGTTTCAGGCTCCTTGAATACCTTTCTTCTATTTGCTTCTCGCCTTATCTCCACTGCCAATGGCGTCATATCATCGATCTCGAATTCCGCATCGGTCCGTTCATTTCCTGATGATCCTTCGGCATCTATTCTTCGTTCGTCTCGCTCAACCGTTGTTTCTGTATTCTGGACCTCATTGTCTCTAATTTCACTTGTTCGTTGCTCTATTTCGCTTTCTCCTATCTTTTCCGTCACGTCAATCTCGGTAGCGGCCTGCGCTGCTTCCGTCTCCCACGTCGCCTTGCGCGTTAATCGCACCGCTGTATTTAAAATCTTGCAATTCTTGTACTGCAACACGCCTTCTAACGTTTCGCCTTTCAATCTACGGTGAGCGTTATCGTGAATTTGCACTGTGATCGCGATACTTCCCACCGTGTCATTTTGCCACTTGATCGGTATTACTTTAGTTGAGTATTGTCCGCCAATAGATCTTGCCTCGATCTTTCTGAGGGCTATTTCCAATTTCTGCGACGCTTCCTTACTCTTAGATTCAGTTCTTCTGCGTTTCTCCTGCTCTGCCTCAAGCTGCGCGAGTCTCATCTGAGCTATCTGGATCCTTTTAAGCCGCTCTTCGTGTTCCCTTTCCTCCGCTATTCTTTCCTCGATTCGCTTCGCTATACTCATCTCAAGCTCCTCGAGCGTCGTTCCTTCGCTTTTTTCCGCCATCTCGTCTCGTCTCCTTCTACTGCACTTCGCACTATATCGCTTTCCTCTACGTTCGTAATTGTTCGAAACCTTCTCTCGATGTCTAGTGCTCGCGACGAATTTTCCGCTGCAATGTTGCCTCGATAACGACTGCGACCAGACTGACTTGCAGTCCGCCCTTCCTGGTACGCCACCTCGGTCGTCTACCTTTATCGCGGCTACTACAAAGGTGTCATCGGCGCCTTTCGCGGAGTGAATTTTCTTTGCGCGCGGTTTCTTTATTGCAATTTCCTGGAATCGCTCTCGCCTCGCGGCCCTTCTCGGTATCTCGCTCTTACTTTTATCATACAATTTTTCTCGCTCGCTCCCGCTTTCACTCGCGGTCTTCGCTATCTTACTTTCTATTGGCTCTCTTCTTACTTTCCGTTGTATTCTTTCTATATCTTCTATTTCCTTCGTTATCCTTAATTCTTCCAAACTTTCTTCCTCGTCGCTGGTAAGTATACGATTCTTTCTTAATTTCTCACGATTAACTCTTCTTATTTTCAGATCTCGTTCCATGGTGATGCGGCTCCAGGGATTCCTCCTTACCGATGTCATCCTTTTTCTTACAACATATGGTACCTCTCTTCGCTCATTGGTAAGTATCTCTTTTCCCTTACTCTGACTAATTGAATTATTATTTTCAGATTCATTCATCGCTGCTGTATCGACGCTGGCTTCGTCGCTCTCTCTTCGATTACTGACTGCTGTCAAATTATCCATTGTTTCAATTTTTGAATTTTCTTCTAGAGTCGATTTCGATTGGTCGGTTTTGCTATTTTCTTTCTCTTCCAGCCGTTTTCCGTTTCCATATGTCTTTTTTCTTGGTCTTCCTCTTTGACGTTTCTTCGTGTCTATCGTCCATCTATTTATCCATTCGTTGTGCGTATTCCTAGTTTTTCGCTTTTTTAATCGTCTCTCGGGGATTTCTTCCGTCCCTTTCGATCGCTCATTTTGCATTCCGCTCGTACCTGGTTGTGGTTCGTCGTCCTCCTCATTCGTCAAATCAATTAAATTTAATTGTACCGATGCTATTCTCGGTTCACGTTCGTATAAATCTCTAAATCTCGCATGTCTATGC
>NW_017297022.1:0-206 GCF_001594075.2 Trachymyrmex cornetzi
TAATAAATAAATAAATATTAATAAATAAATATCAATAAATAAATAAATATCAATAAATAACTAAAATATATATATACAATTAATGTCAGGCAGTTAAAATCTGTTGCTAAAAACATCGATATAACCTGCAAACGTCAGATGACTACGCGACGCGACAGGTTATGTTCGCAGGTGTCCGGCGTTAAAAATTAGACGTTGCCAATAAA
>NW_017297023.1:0-1101 GCF_001594075.2 Trachymyrmex cornetzi
CTACGCTACTCCGTAAACACAAAGTTACATGTTGCAACGTTACTTTCCTAGTTTATTTCTTCTATCATAATAATGAATAGTATTTTATACGAATAATACATATTTATATCTTAGATCAATCATTTTTACATACACGATGCACGTTATACAAAATTGAAATTGGTATTTTAAACTTTGGTATTTTGGACAGACTGATAATTTGGACAGCTGTTAACCCTACTAAAAAAAATCACATCACAAAGTTGTATAACGAAATCATGTAATTAAGACAAGTAAATTACGTAACGAATTGTTCCAAATCATTATGTGATTTATTTAAATGACGTTATTTGAAAAGTCACATGATGATACGTTTTTTCTTCTCTATTTCTATAATTCAATTTTTCAAAATTTGGTAACTATAAAATCACATAATGGATGAAATTATTTCTAATGTCATGTGATTTTTCAAATAACGTGATTTTTAAAAATCACATACTGATTTGAAACAATTCGTTATGTGATTTATCTGTCTTAATTACATGATTTCATTGTAATTAATTATTGATCAACTTTGTGACATGATTATTTTGAGTAGGGAATGCTATACTTTGTCTTCTTTTATCTCATGCATGTATAATTTTTTCCCAGTCATTCCTGAATCTATTCAACGAAAGGATCGACGACAAACCATCCGGCGTGTTGATCCCAATTCCTCAGTATCCTCTATACTCGGCGACTCTGGCGGAGTTTGGTCTCGCTCAGATTGGATACTATCTGGATGAGGACAACAAATGGTCGCTAGAAGTCGGCGAGCTGGAACGAGCATTAAGAAAGGTCAAGGATACATGTAATCCTCGTGTGCTGGTGGTGATCAATCCCGGTAATCCGACCGGCCAAGTATTGACTCGCAAGAACATCGAAAATGTCATTCGCTTCGCCCATAAACATCACCTGTTTTTGTTGGCCGACGAAGTCTATCAGTATAACATATACGACAAAGATAGCGCATTCCATTCATTCAAGAAGGTCATAACAGAGATGGGCGAACCGTATTCCAAGATGGAACTTGCATCGTTTATGTCCATCTCGAAAGGTGCGCGAAAAAGAGTTCGGGAATCG
>NW_017297024.1:0-814 GCF_001594075.2 Trachymyrmex cornetzi
TCTTGTATGATCTCGTCTCGTCTCACGAGAGTCTCGATTTTCAAGAGTCTCGGTGAAACACTAATTCCTTTGAAAATGTAAAAAGTTATCAAATAGTTATGATTCATATGTGACTTATTAGACAATTCTTTACATTTCCTCCTGATGGAAGAAACCACCACCTTCCCGCGGTTTCCGTCGAGCAGTAATATGGACATGAATATTGATTTATTATTCAAGAATGTTTATAAAAGAATGTAACACACCTGTTATTTATTAAGATTGCATGTGCAGTCGTGTGTGTGTGATTTTGATTTGTAACATATTGAAATGAGTGAAAATGTATGAAATAGTTCTATCACAATTGACTCCTGTCCACGTTCCTGGCCAAGAGTGGGTTCCTTATTTTCCAAACTTTCAATTTTACAGCGCTTTTCCGTTTATTTTTCTGCGTTAGTTATTAAACTACAATTTGTATAAATTTTCAGAAAGGCTAGAGTCAAGAAGAAGAGAAAAAAAAGTACCTATGGCTGAAAAAAATTTAAAACTTATTTAAAATGCACAGTAAGAGACTCATTTTGTGTGCGTGGTCCGGGATTAATTTGTACTATACACGAAAATATACGAGTTCTCGCATAATTGCCAAATAAAAATTGAAACATTATATCCCTGAATATATGTATCAAAAAATTGAAAAAAATGTAATAAAGACATTAGAGAAGAAAAAGAGCAGTTTATCAAGTTTTTTTTATTTTAAGACTAAAAAGAATTTTAATGTTTTTCAAACGTGAAGTTACGAGTATACGCACAGAATTTGTTTAGTGGAACATTTGTA
>NW_017297025.1:0-321 GCF_001594075.2 Trachymyrmex cornetzi
CGGAGTTAACTTTTTGCAATTGCGTCTGACGAACACCATGATTAGGTCATGAAGATTCCGACAGTTTTTGCAATTATTAGGCCAAATTCTGTGATTTTAAAAACGAGAAGAAAAGTGGAACGCGCAGTCTGAGAATTTAGAATTCATAATCGTCTACTCTCTCACATATTTATAACATATTCTACATTCTGTTCGCATTGAAATTTTATTTTATTCTATAAATCTTTTTTCTAAAAAATTTATTTAATTCTATAAAAATATAGGACGTCATGGTTTAGGATATTATAATGCAAATGAAATTTAAAACTAATTAAGTGTTAA
>NW_017297026.1:0-472 GCF_001594075.2 Trachymyrmex cornetzi
TTTTCCTTTTCAATGTGGACTGCATAGGTAATATTAGCAAAACAACTCTTTTCCAACGTAGTTCCAACGTGCCTATTGTTCCATTGACAAGTCCCAAGGTGATATCAATGTTTCGTCGAATCATCACTTTAGCGCCAATTTTAATCGCTATTACTCTTTCAATACCAGCTGTTTCCGAAACTTTTTCATCTTTATCTTTTAAAATTTTGTGCACTTTTTTCTTAATTGCTGGAGCACAGTCGACATCATCTTCTGCTTTCAGTAGAATTTCATCGCCATTAATTTTATCGAGCATCGCCGTGTTCAAAGTCGCGCACAAATAACACGTGGGTAATAAACATATTGTATCAACCGGTAATTGATTCATATAAGTGCAAAGTTCATTTTCATCTTTCACCGCAACTTCCTATGAAATTAATTTTTCTCGACTGGAGAACATTGATGTCAGAATCCGTTACCAAACCTATCCGAA
>NW_017297027.1:0-210 GCF_001594075.2 Trachymyrmex cornetzi
AAATTATTTAACTTTTCAACTTTTTAACTTAACCTTTAGCTTTTTAATTTGGCACTACCCAACCCTGAGTATTAGAAATGTAACCATGAGCTTTCTTTACATGTAAATGAAGCTTGTGGTTATGAACGAAATTAAAAGTAATAAATAATTTAACTGAAAATTAAGTTACAGTAGTTACTTAAATGTAATGAATGTAAATTTATGAAACTT
>NW_017297028.1:0-521 GCF_001594075.2 Trachymyrmex cornetzi
CAGGATCAGCAGGTTCGCGTTGTCGCGTATCAGATGTTTAGGTATCTTCGCGTACGTCTGACAGAGATAGAAGCAGTCGACGTTCGCATGGCGGTCCATGGAGAAGTATTCTCTCACCGCATGCCACGTCATCAAAGATAAAAATAGAATTTGGGCGCGCCTCGCTCGGCGGAACGACGTCGCTGTTGTTGGAGAACGTAAAGTAGCCGATTTCGTCGATAGACGTAAATAAATCTTCGAGATATCGATACTTTGGTTGCTGCAGCGATTTCGAGTAGACGTACACCGTTCGGGCTCTCGAGCAAGCTTACGAGAACGTTGGTTTTACCGCAATTCGACGGGCCGCAAACGATCGCGCGTATAGTGCTCGGCAGCATTTCGCCGTGCTTGCGCCTCTCCACGCCGTCTCCCATCATTCGCGATTTCGCGTCACAGTTTGCGACGCGTATCGTCTGCTGTTGTCGCACGAATTTCATGTTTGCACTAACGACTGCTCCCTCTCGACCGCCTATTTAAAGGCG
>NW_017297029.1:0-236 GCF_001594075.2 Trachymyrmex cornetzi
GTTATAAAAAAACTGAAATAGTAAAATCTGAAATGTTATAAACTTATAAATGTATACTCAAATATATGTTTATATATCAAAATATAAATAAAATTTTTTTAATATTTTGTATTTTCTATTTAAAACGTTTATTTCAAATACATATTTCTTATTTTATATTTTGAGTTAATTTTTGAAATGTAGTTTTTACTTAAAATAAAAATAGATTTCTAGAACTTCTTTTAAATATAAAATAA
>NW_017297029.1:392-1193 GCF_001594075.2 Trachymyrmex cornetzi
ATATTTTATATTTTTAATAATTTTTTGCGAAGTATTTCTTATTTAATATTTTACGTAAATTTTTGGAACCTATTTTATATTTATTATTTCGAATAAGTCGTATCACTCTTTTATCGACTCCTACGATTTTATATTTAAAATAAGTTTCTGGAACTTATTTTATATTTTATATTTTAAATAGGTCATATCAATTATTTTACCGAGCCTTGCTTGTTTCAGTTTCTATATGCATATGTATGCGTCCTGTCTGTAAGTATCGCCATTATGTGAAAATACTACGTTAGTCATAACAGAAATTATCACAAATGTCAAATGTCATTTCATGATGACCTTTCATTCTATTATATTCTGATCAAAATATAAAAAATGATAATTTGTAGTATGATAAACTGCAAAAGTCGATATAAAATAGAAAGTAATATGAATATAGATTCTGTAAATAGATCCTGAATATAGGTCCTGTAAATTTTGACTTACGCAGTGGTTATTCATACATGTGTGAGTGAGGAAACTGAAATATAGCGCTGCCCAGCTTCTTCAAACATGGAGGCGAAGTTGGCAGTCTTATAGAAGTTTGTGGTTCCTACCGATAGTCCATCGCGATAATGTATGTCACGAATGTAAGATTACAATTTTCATTATCCAAATCTAAACATTTTAGTATCTACATATAAATGGTAGATAAAATAAAATTAGTCTATACACAGCTTGTTATTTTTGACTTAAATTTTCATTATCGAGACATTTTTTTTATGTATTAAAACAAATAAATAAAATTTTTTCTTCTCCCCCCCCCCCCCC
>NW_017297029.1:1307-2618 GCF_001594075.2 Trachymyrmex cornetzi
GATTTGAACACGGAGAAAACCCGCGAAACACAAGATTGTCATATAGGAAACACCCGTGAAAGCCTCAAGAATAAATAAATAAAATGTAGCATTTTATACTGCTTACATTTTTTCCTCATCTTGTTTTCCCCATTTTTTCCTACCTCCCCATTTTCCTTTTTTTTCCTTTTTTTTTTAAGTACCTAAAAAGTACTTCAATTTTCGGATACTTTTTTCTTATATCTATACTTACGTAATTATCAAAAAATATATCTGTACTTTATACTTATAAATACTTTTTCCACACAATACCTATACCTATAATCCTATATCTAGATACCTTTCAAACGTATCTATTCTACAAAATGTATCTGTTCCAATACTGGTCAAATATGTCACATCTGATTCTGATACAAATTTTTGGCGGCGATATGTAACTCGTATGCGATCATGTGTTTAATCCTGCAATTGGCATGTGATCGCATACGATAATAAGATTCGCATATACTTCGTAGGCGATCGGATATGATTCGTATGCCTTTCATATACTATTCATATACGAGTTTTATACCAAATTTATAGTAGGATAGTAACCAGACTTTGTACAATAAGGGTCAATAACATGTCAGTAGTGAATAGATTCGATTAGATATTTCAGCTGATCGAGCATACATCGTATCCGCATTAAACTTTTATTCTGTCGGCAGAAAACTTCTGAATATAATCTGACAGCAGACTAACAATAAAACATAAATCTGTTATTTCATAATCATTTATTATGAAGTATTTTATTCGCATGTAAATAAGTTACAAAATGGCAAATTCTTCTTGCTTACGTTGATCTATTATCACATTTTATTTATAGATTCTATGATATTTCCGCTGAAGAAATTTCCAATGAATGTTTCGTAAAATCTGCTTTTCAACTAAGTTCACAAAAAGGTTGAATAATCTGATTTATCTGACACGTGTGGATAATGAATCAAGTTCGACAAAAGTGTATTTTTGATTCTCTGTCTTCAGTGAGTTCTCTGTTTTCTATGATTACTACGAAATTCTTCTTGAATCTGAGATTTTCACTGTCAAAGTAAATTTCGCAGAGATTCAATAGCTGCAGCACGAGCAGCTCGCGTCGATTGGCTCGGCTTTTGCGTAAGTGTTGACATTTTATTAGTCACCGCGATTCAATGACCGATTCGATCGATTTTTACAATAGCCTACGAAGTTAATTGATAGTCTCGCGTTACAATATTATCCTCATGACACGCCGCGTACCTCTCTCTCTCTCTCTCTCTCTCTCTCTCTCTCTCTCTCTCTCTCTCTCTCTCTCTC
>NW_017297029.1:2655-6420 GCF_001594075.2 Trachymyrmex cornetzi
CTCTCTCTCTCTCTCTCTCCGACAAATTAATTAACGACTAAATTATAAGGCGAATAACAAAAATTTCGCGTACGCATCCGGTCGTTCTTCTTCCACAAACCGCTTAATTGTTCCGTCGTGCGAGAACAAAGTGACATGCGTGATTAAAATAGTACCTACGCGTTTCCATTTCGTGTGCGTAAACGGTGTGTAAGTAGAAAGTGCTCGGCAAAACAGATTCAAGGTTTCGCGTACAATATTATTCATGGACTCGCGAGCGATCGACTTCTCTAAGATAACGACACGACGACGGTGCTGAGAGAAGCACGTGTTCACGTTGGAAACTCAGTTAGCCCGTCTCTTCCTAATGAACCGTGTCACATAATCGAATTCAATGCCGACGACAAAGCGGTCATTAGAGGCGTGGAAAATTCGTTCAATATGACATGCAAAGAATATCAATTCCATTATCAAACTCCGCCAATTTCCAATGGAAAATGATTCAACATTTCAAAAACTATAATACACAGCAGCAGAAAAACCTATTTATTTTCACGCAGTAGTAGAGACAATTCTGTTGCAACAATAATAATTACTTTGTTTATGTATTAACGTAATAAAGTATTCATAATTTCGAAATAATATCTATTATTTCCAAAGTTCGGTTCATAAGCGAGAGATAATTTTTTAATTATCATGAAAATGTAGACGTATTCTTCCTTTCACAATGAAAAATATCTCTACAGTATGATAATTTATCGTAAATTGAATGACTAATTACCACATAATTATCTAAAATCATTTTTCCGTTTAAACTGTTCAAACTTTCAGAAAAAAAATGTAACACAATATTGAATTATTCTTATGTTTAAGAAATGATTCATACGAGACTCTCCCGAAATTACAATCACTCTTTTTATTATCATAGAATTTTATCGATGTTTCAATTATATTTTTTCTCCGGAATTTTTTTCTGATATCACCCTACCACATATCATTTTCGTAAGTTACAGTTATACGTTGCACATCACTATAACTGTACCCCAACGGGCGTGCCCATACTTGTTTATCATCTCAACATTGCCGCGATAATTAACATGAGAACAGTCGTTCCGATGACCGTTCACCCAAATTTGATACGTGCTGATATCGAAAGATATTACGAAAGATATTTTCTTCTATAGATACGAGACATTTCTCGTAATGTTCCGATTTTAATATAGACTCTATTTCGTACATTAAATATAATAATTTCCTATAACTCATATTATAGATATAATAATTTATTAATTTCTTATTTTAAATGGATGGTTTTTTATATTCATGAAATAAAAATATAGATATAATGGCTAATATGAAAATGTTTAAAAAAATATTTCAATTTTAATTATTTAAAAAAAATAAAAGATTTTTTATTTTGTGCTAAATCTGAGACTATTTAATTGTTTCTCTTTAGATTTCGAAATAACGTCATTTTTCTAATGAGAATCTTTTATAAGATTATCAACTCTAAATATCAATATAGTTCAAAATATCTCAGAAAAAAATTGTATATATAACTTTTTTGTCAAAATTTATTTCTTAAAAATTCAAGTAGAATGTGAAAAGTCAATAGTTTGTATCGTAGAATTATTTGTTAATATCAATAGAAGTAGTCCATTTTTTTTTGTCCATTTAAATCTGACGCATTATAACGAGATATAAACAAGAATTACGTAGAATGGGTGTACGCGCCTACCAATCGCCTCGAAAAACAAGAAATAATTTGGTATGATGTATGATTGCGATATGCTATCTTATAATAATTATAATAACTCTTCTCTCTCTCTCTCTCTCTCTCTCTCTCTCTCGCTCTCTCTATCATTCACAAATACCTTCCTAATTCTTAGGAAAGATGCGCCATACACAGAAAAAGATTTCTTTGGATGTAATAAATTTTATCGTATCCAAATAAATTTGTTATTTGGAATGGTCCAACAAATCAATGTTTGAATCAATAAGTGTGATTGTTTGAAACAATGTATATCTTTATCTTAAATACATTATTTGTTTGAACAGATAATATCTATCTTCAGTATTTGCGTGATCGACTGTACGGCACAGATTTTTACGTAATTTTAGTCAAGATGTTTTAAACTGCAGTACCTTACCTTTTGTCGTGGACGTACGTGGTGTTCGAGGTGTTCCGGGAACGTCTAAATCGGTTTCTTCGATATTGTCACTCCACGAAACCGCCCTCAAAGGTGAAGGTTTTTTGATTATCGAGTTGTCATCTTCGCCATCGTACATCTTTAGCTTCGCGCACTTGCTAGATACTCCGTTCATGATTGACAATCTTCCGGCGCCGATCGTTCGATTCTTGACGCTAATTGTTCCGATTCGGGAGATTTAAAGGTTTCCGGGATGTGTCAAGCGATTCAGAATAGTTGTACTGTATCTAGAAACATTTGAAATGTATTGTCAAAAACGAATTCTCTCATAAAATTAATTAGATATATTAGAATCTCGGAGTTAGATGCGATACATTTTTGTATAAACACTTCCGTGTTATCAAACAATATCAAAGATAGATATTTCAATATTAAACAATATATAAAACAATGATATCTTACATCATTATCTTTTTTCTTTAGCATTTATCTATTTTTTTATTTCTTGAAAATTTAAGTATTAATTATATGAGGATTATGGGAGTATGACTATTCTTTATGATTATTCAGACGTTATTATTTGTTAAGGTTTTTTATATATTCCGATGTTATTATTTTGTAATTTTTAATTTGTTTTTCTAACATATTGAAAATGACTCGATTGGAGTTGAAACGTTTGTATGTGATCTAATATTATTAAATAGTCTTTTGTACTTATATTTGGCTCATTGTCCAACTTTGTATGTTTTGATTTGTTCGAATTGAGCCATCATATTTCTTTTTATTTTTATATGAGGATCATTTTTATATTTAAGTGACAATAATAACAGTTATTTATGATAACAGTCCATTAATGCAATATTAAAATAATCGGAAGTCTTCTAAAATTAAAAAAAATCTTATAATCGTTATTATGTATTTCAACTGAATTCTCTCTTTATTCAGTAAAATATAACAGACATTAGATACCACTTTAAAGAGCCTCTCTTCACTAAACATCACTCGCAGTTACCGCTTGACATTTAACATTTGTCGTATCAAGAACTTACAACTCCGCGTCACGCGCACGAAAAACAATCAGTGTCGCTCGCGAACCAGGGAGCTTTCCGAAATAATCAAATTTCGAATCAAATTTTACACAATAGAATTCAGATTTAAATGTTTACATGAGATAAAAAAACAGAGCTTCTCGAAACTTTTCTACATCCGACCGTTCCTGATGGGCTGATCGAACTTACTTCTAACACGGCTTGCTGTCTCGCGGCAAAAGAAACTGTGTTTGTCCTGACGACGATCTCGGAAGCTACGCGCCGGCAAGGGCCGTGCGTGACACACGCGAGGACGACACGTGCAAAGCGGAACAGAGGAATCACGGCTAAGAGGAGATAAGCCGGCGCCGCATGCAACAAGCGACGGACGCGTGGAGGAGCCGCGACGCAAACAATACTCAGGACGGGCGGAGCGCGACTGATGTGGACTGATGCGAGTATTGCGAGCTCAACCGAACGTAGACCGAGGGACGATGGTGAGCGAACGTCACCCACGAGTCCTTTCGTATATATGCGCGCGGTCCCTGTCTCTCTCTCTCTCTCTCTCTCTCTCTCTCTCTCTCTCTCTCTCTCTCTCTCTCTCTCTC
>NW_017297029.1:6569-11114 GCF_001594075.2 Trachymyrmex cornetzi
GCCTCCGATTTGAAAACACGCGCTGGGGTATCCAGACATTGCATCGAGTCATTAGAATATTGATAGATATCAAGTTATTAAAATAATATTAAAAATAATATTAAAAATCGCATTCAAAGAGATTTTCGGTTTATCGTTACCAAGTCTCTTAGTATTTAGTTTCTCTTCCTCCATGCATCACTCGCATTGATAATCGACAATGCGGAAATAACTTTGCAGGACTCAGAATCACCTGATCCTTGAGATTTGAATGCATCGGGGGGAATTAATAGAATCGTGCCCTCTTGAATTTCCTTCTTTCCTTTTGTATTTTGTATTGATCTATGCATGTCTCTTTCATTCATTCTGTCAAAAAAATCGCTTAGATATTATTGTAAAATTACGAGATTAAGGTCTTTAAATAAGATTAATATAAAGATTTAATAAAATTTGACTGTAAGCTAATTTAACTGTAAGCTAATTAATTGATTGGATAACACTGCTTGATAAAATTTTATAAATGGTTTGCCAAAGAATTAGTCTTAGATTAATTGAAAGAAAGAAGATTAATTGAAAAAAATTTGATAAAAAAGGGACTTTTTGTAAGTCCGTAAATTCTAGGACATAGAAGAGCCTAATAATACTAGACTATCTCGTTTCGTCGGTAGGGAAATCCCGACTTTCTTTACGTCAGCTTAAGGTGTAATCAGAAAAATCCTTAGGGAACTAAATCTGGGATTTCCACTTGGATGTTTCCTACAAAGATATGTAATGCACAGCCACCATTAAAACATTAAGTCGTTCTTTCCTTCGTTCGTCACTGAAACTATACTGATTCTCTTGCTAATTAAATCTTTAAATAACTCTACATGTGTACATGAAATGTGTGCATGACACATAGGTAGAATAGTTTTTCTGCCTATACTTACAATATTTATTACAATTTATTCTGAAACGAACGTTTAAAAAGATGAAATTTTATTTTTTTCTAAGATTAGATTCCTGCAGTTAAGATTCCATTAATAATTTATAGCATAGAACTATAGAAGATATGTACAAAATAAAAGTAAGAAATAAAGAATGTGTAACACGCTTAGCATAATAATTTCACTTCACAAAATTTAATACCCAAGCCTGGTAAAAAATTTTTCATGTATGAATATATATAAATATGTATAAACATACATAAACACGCAAAAATATTCATAAACATATATAATTATATATGAAATATGTCCATACATGTTCATACATCCTTTTTTCTTTTATAAAATTACTTTTTAGTGTAATAGAAATAATAATAGTAATGTGAAAACATTAAAAATAATTATAAAGGTAATTTTCGCACTATTTGTTTAAAAAAAAATGAAGTTTAAAGAAATGTAAAAAAATTATTTATGTATAATTATATGTAAAATTATGCATAATTATGTATAAGCAATTTTTTTGTATATTTTTCTAAACTTGTTTTTTTTTTCTAAAACAAACAATGCGAAAATTATTCCTTTAATTATTTTTTATGTTTTCACATTACTATTATTATTTCTGATACACTAAAAAGTAATTTTATGATAGAAAGAAGGCTGTATGAACATGTATGGACATATTTCATATACATATTCATGCATGAAAAATTTCTTACCGGGAGATATACCCAAGCAGAACAACAAGTCAATATGATATCAAAATAATGTCAAAATAATTCCAAAATGATTATTAAAAGTTATTTTTCAATCATTTCCGATTCATTTTAATGTCATTTTGACTTGTTCTTCTGTTTGGATATAGTAATGTAGATATGTAGAATATAAAATTAACATAAAAATATAAAATAAATGCAAAATGATTAAATGTACGATATGCACAGTTTAATTTATATTTCCGTCGTACATTAGTCGCTCCTATGTAACGTTTGCCAGCGTTGCACTTGAAAAGAAGAGAATCGCACGATTTTTTAAATTGTAAATGCTATTTGTTAAATCAAAATATAATCACATATGCTGCAAGAAATTGCCGCGCCGTTTAATTCAAGTGACGTAAGCATGCACGCACGCACGCACGCACGCACGTGTCCTGTACACTTGCACCAAAGAGGGAAATAAAAGAAGCAGAAATAGGTTAAATGGGTTTTGCGAGAGCCGACCTAGTCGGAAAGTACCTATGTCACAGTGAATCCCGACGTCAAACAACCGGTTCTTATATTATATATATGCATTACCATTTCCTTGCAGAAAAAGGGGCAGGTTTATTCTTCGTTTATTTCCTCGATATCGTATTTTCAATTCTTGCAAAAAACGTAAAAGATTAACCCGCATCTTCGAATTAGTTACTCACATCCAGATTGTTTCGAGCTTTAAATGTCCATGCCTTTATCCTCCTGAAAAAAAAATATCGAAATAGCACTACTTTCTGTTTATACATGTTATATAAAAATTACAGCAGCTTGAATCACGAATAAAGAAATATTAATATCGAGACAAATTATAAATCCGAGATAATATTAACATTCTATTCTTGTTAGCACACATTATGTAAGCGACCTATTAAAATCATCAATCACTGACACGACTACTTTAGTTTCTATTTCTTATGTCCTTCGAAATAATTTTATATAGTATATCGCGAAGGATAATATATCAAGTCCACTTTAGACAATCTATAATTTGCGTCAAGAAGATATATAATTTTATTTATAATTTTTTGTCAATTAGGATGTCTAAAACAAATTTTAAATTCTGTTGTCGCCGCATTAAGAATTTCAATATTTGAAGTTTGTTGTTATTCTTGTATCGAGTTGTTAGAGAAAAACCATCTGTCGCTGAAATTAAAATTTCTGTGAAACATCTTGTATTACATCCCTATGCAGTAAGCACAGTGCATAGTGAATACAGAAAGGCCGATACATGTACCAGGAGGAAGATTAATATACTAGATTCCTACACACATTTATTATAGCAATCATACCTGGTTAGATACAAGGTCGGATAATATTGCTATCAAAGGATTGGTCTTACCCTCGATAGTGAAAATGCGCATTACCAAGTTGGCCTCGATACTTTTTGCTCCTGCATGCCTATGTCTTTTTGCCACTCATATAAGAGAATTCATAGCGGAAGAACTCGATTCTTGGAGACACGCTTCCTACATGGACATTCTTTGCAGAAAAGAGTAATTATTGAAGGGAGTTTGCAAATCCCTCCTAGTAAAATTAAAATTTTTACACGAAATTACATATTCGTAAAAAAAAATTAAAAAATTAAAAAATACATCATAAAAGTATACAGTGCCCGTCAAAAGTTCCGGGCTGGCTGAATATCTCGAAATGTATGCATTTTTGAAAAAAATGTTTTAGACAAAAATTACAGGGTTTAAAAAGATCTATTTAATGATCTTATCCGTTTGACCTTGGGTGGCATCACCAAGGTCAGATCAAGATCACATCGATTTTTTAAAATGGAATACCTAAATTTTGTTTTCAGAATCTAATGTCATAATGTAAAGCTGATGTCGAAAGCTTTCCAAAACGCTGTAAGAAAATATTTTTTCATTAAATACTTTTTGAGTTATGTTTGAAAGTGACAGTACCGCCGGCATTAGCATTATCCAAGGTGTCCGACTGACGCTAAAACCTTTTAAATGTTGTTCAGGATCATGTTCTGGATATCATTTGTCAAGATCAAGGCTATTGGAGATTATTCCTCTTATTTTTATTTTTGCACTAAAAATTCATTTTTACATAAAAATTAAAATAAGAGGTACAACCTCCAATGGTTTTGATCTTGACAAATGATATCTAGAACCATGATGCAAGTAGACATGGTGTGTTCTTGCACATGTTTATCTGCTGCAGCCAATCAGAGCTTGACCTTTTTTTGCCATTCTTTGGTGGATTTTGTTTCAATACGCTTGCTATGACAGTAAAACTCAGTTTCACACATAGTAAATAATCACTTTATAATAAAAAATTTATAATAAATAATTACTTATGTATTACTTTTTTTACTATTATTTATTACTTTTTACTTAATATTTAATATATTTTTTAACCATTTCAAATCATATGACAACCGTGCGAATATATAGGGTTGTAAAATAGCGGAAAATGAGGTCAGCGCGTTGCTATGCGCAAACTTGTCTTAATAACGAGCACACTATGTCTACTTGCATCATGATCCAGGACATGATCCTGAACAACTAGTAATGCGGTCTCGCCGAGACGAGACTAGTTCAAATCTCGTTTCGGTCTCGATTTGGTCTCGAAATTTTTAGTCTCGTCTCGGTATCGGCTTGGTCTCGACAATGACAATCTCGTCTCAGTCTCGGTCTCGATAATCATAATAAATGTTTTTCCAATTTCTTCTATGGTCAGCAATTAAGGCTCCTGACTACTCAGCCAAGAACTCTGCGTTGACGGTGGCGACACAATATCAGACGGTGGTCTGGCAAAATCGGTAGCAACACACTTAAGCACGAGCCCATGTCCGTGTGCTCGCCACACCACGATAAATGGCCGAACTTATAGGCGTGGAAAAGTGACATTTTGACCAGTTTTGACGACGAAATTTG
>NW_017297029.1:11366-17367 GCF_001594075.2 Trachymyrmex cornetzi
TTTGCTTAATTGTGAAAATGTGACTTGTTTCGTACTTCTCAAAGTCGTAATTTTCGATGACAACTAAAGTTATCTTGGAATTTTATACGTAAAAGTGTACATTTAACTCGTTTCAACAGTTATGAAACCGTGTGTTTCTGCTAGAATATAGGCTCACTTTACGAGTTTTTTACGACCATTTACTGACTATCAAGGGAGAAAAGGACAGTTTTCATCGATTTTTACAAGTATTTTAAAGCGAACCCATCGTTTAATTTCATTCAAATTGTCTCTGTTTACAAATAGCATCGTACATAAATTAACGTGTCATTCCTCGCTTCTGACGTCACGATTCCAACATGGCCGCCGCGACTACTCAGGGGCCTTAAACTTAAATTCTTTTCACTATTTTATTAATTAATTAAATTTTTTAATTATTTTATTAATTTGTGTGTTAGCAATTTCAATTTTTTGAAAAATAAATGAATATATCTGGTTTAAAGGATATTTTTTTAATGATTTTATTTAAAGTTGCATTTTGTGATTATTATTATTAAAGATAAGTTATTAAGAGAATTTATAATTAAGAGTAAGCAATACAAAATTTAATAATTGTATACAAAATTGTTACATTTTTTTTAATTTGTGTATTCTTATACCAAATTAATAAAAATATACCAAATTTCTTTTAATAATAACAATATATATGCCATTTATAATAGTTTAGAAATATTATAAAAATAATAACAATACATAATAGTAAAATATTTCGTCTGGATAAATAGCAAAATGTATCACATATATATGTAATGACACATTTTCAATTGAAAAGTTATTTAATTTAGTACAATAAAATGTCGTAAAATCAATATTTATATTTATACAGATATAGAATATTTGTCGTTAACTGTTTCGTACTAGGTGAGTCTAAAGTGCCACTATGCGCGAATATACAGGGTATTTGATAATTAATGAAAAATCTTTTGCATAGGAGCAAAATGGACTAAACTGAGAAGAAAAGTCCTCTACAATTTTGCAATTTTTACAATAGTTAACAAGATATTAATTGCTAAAAATTGCCGAAAATTGATTTTCAATAATTTTTTACTCAAAAACTATCAACTTTACAGAAAAACTATGAGAGATAAAAATTGTTTATTTTCTTCTCATAAAGTTTTGAGAATTTTTTTAGAATTTTTTAATTTAAACCGTATTTTCTCATGTTGGTAAAAATAAGAAAATGCAATACTAAAAAGTTGATAAAAAATTCTGAAAAAATTCTTAGAGCTCTATGAGAATATAGTAAACAATTTTTGTCTCTTGCAGGTTTTCTGTAAAGCTGGTAGTATTTGAGTAAAAAATTATTGAAAATCAATTTTCGGCAATTTTTAGCAATTAATATCTTGTTAACTATTACGAAAATTGTAAAATGGCAAAGGACTTTTCTTTTCAGTTTAGTCCATTTTGCCCCTATGCAAAAGATTTTTCATTAATTATCAAGCACTCTGTATACAATTAAAAAAATATCGTATATAAAATTCAAAATATAACATGTTAAAAATTATATAGCATTTATAAACAGATAAATATAAAGATTTGTACGACCCGTAACACGACAGAGTGTATAATTCATGCATTTTTAAATTAAAGAAAGAAGGAAAAAGATGAAACAAATAAAGAATCAATTATTTATTATTTTTCTTACTATTCTGTATTATTAGGGAGTTTTTGTAATACCGTTTATTTAGATACGGTGAACGCTAAGGTCACGTTCTTCTTAGCAATTAATTAAGAAAAGGATTACGTGACTTTAATGTTTACCGTATCTGGATTCACATTATTGCAAAAACTCTCTATTGACACTTTTCCGAAATACATACGCTTTCAGCGTATTGACTTATTGACTTTGAATAAATCAGGCCAATAAGTTAGGTAGCGATCTGCTGGATTGCGGCGCCAGCGGCAGTTACTTTATAGTCATTTGTTTAAATATCATCAGTCTTTCACGTTTGGCTAGGTTCTTCTTTGAAAATAGTCGATAGACGAAGTTATACGAAGTGCTTTCGCCACAGAACAATTCCTGTAATTGAGTATCATTTCTGAAAGCGAGGATTAAATTTAAAACAATGTCCAGTAATTCCAGTAATTCCAGTAATTCCGGTTCCAGTTCAGAAACCGAGAATACAGAACAATCTGTCACGAATATTCAATATATCGAGAGTCTCGACGAGACTCTCGGTATCGTCCGAAACACTAGAAACAGCCTGTTGACTAACGCTTAATTGCTCTGCGAGTTGTTTTTGTGTTTGTGAATCGTCTTCGTCCAACAATGCTTGCAATTCTACATCTTCGTACCTTTTTGGCGGTTTTCCGTGTTCCTTGTCTACGACATCAAAATCATCACTTTTGAAACGCCGAAACCATCGTTCACACGTATCTTGCGATGGAGCATGTTCACCATAAGCTTCTCGAAGTAATAGGTATGATTCAGCAGCAGTTTTCTTCAAATGAAAACAAAAAATTAATGCTGTCCGCGAATGCTCTTTATTTGGCACAAATTTCGACATATTGAACACAGCAAAACAATACTATGCAAACACTTTTTCAATTTATCACTTATGCGCGTTTGACACTTGTTGATGGCACAACAAAATGGCATATACGTCAAATCTTTATACTACACACTGCGTTGATGCACTATTTGTTGTCTCAAATCCGCACTTCATACTTGTACACCTGGTAGTCAAGTATGTGCTCTCCGGGTTTCTTATATGTAATGCTCAATTATCCGCGGTAATAGTTAGAGCTTCTACCGGGGTCGAATATTCTTTTTGACGTATCGAGGAACTTATCGACTGTGAGGTGATTTTCGTCCTCTACTGCTAAGTAGGCGTGATGCGACAACTTATTCTTCAGCATCCTTACTAAAAGACTTTCGTCCACTAATGGTACCGCGTCTTTGGCCTTTTTACAGGCTCGAGCAAACTGTCAGACGGGGATGTTGTGCCCATCGTATTTGGGTACTAGTTCTAATGCGTCGCGCAAGTATGACTTTAGGTACGTCGAGAAGCTAGAAGTAGCGATTGTTTCGGCAGACGCTCCGGTTGACGCCCGAAAATCGTTAGAGACGGTGCTATATTTGAAGGGCAGCGGCGTTCGCGAAGGGCCTCCGATTACTGGTGTAGAGGTAGCAAAGTTTTGGAGCTGGAGATTCGATATGATATCGGAGATGGAATGCAACACGTTGCGAAGGGCTTCTGTGTGCGCGCTCATTTCACGTTCCCTGTCTCTAACGTCTTTGATAGCTTGTTCATAGTCCCGACGCAAGTCTTCGAGGGGCGGAGAGTTTCCGTCGATTCCGCTGTTACGTCCAACGGACTCACGCTGCCTCTTTTCTCTTTCTCACGGAGACCAAGTTATCAACCCCTAGGACTTCCAAGAAAAGTAATAAAAATCTTTCCCATGAGAAAAGTTTAAACTAAAAGACTCCAGCGTCTCCATTAACACAAAAAAAATTAAGTTGGAATCGGTGAACGCAGGGAGTTAATGTACCGCCGATGACACTTCCCTTGGACAGCGCCATTAAAAACGACAATTAATGTCAGTACTGGCGCCTAAACAATTTTCTAACAGCTAAGTCGCGGACGATTCTCACGATGTCCGCGACCATAAAATACAAAAGTGACACGCGACGTCCAAGGAAAGTGTTTGACGGGCGCGTGCCGACAGTGCACGTGCGCCCGTCTTAGTCGGTGCACGTGCATTTTCCCATAAATTTAGGAGAATCATAAATTAAGAAGACACTTATTGATACCAACCGACTCCTTTCCTCCCCCACAATCTCGACCAATCCAAAACCCCAAAAAGCATCCCACCACCCAAATTTGAACCCCACTAATTAGGAAAAACTGCTATATAAACCACGGTTCCGCGATCCTGATTCTTTTCTTCTTTGTTACCAATTGCTGAGGGTCCTGTCGCACCAATTCCTGAGGGTTGATTGCAAGAACTATTCCAAGGATCAGAATAATTTATTAAAAAGATCAAGTTCGAGTCTCGGGCGCACTCCATTTGCTATTTAAACTTAGAGTCAGTGATTCGACGCTCGAGATCCCGACTACCAACGTCGACCACGAAGCTCTTTGAGGCCCTCCTCATCAGACTCCACAAATCTCACCAAGTAGTAAGTCAATACCACCCTCTTCCATTTTCTTTTCTTCCCCTTCTTTTTTGTTCTCTTTTTTCTTTCTTCTTATTTTTTTTTCTTTCTCCTCTCCGTATTTAGACCCCGCGTTCATTTTCATTCTCCCGTTCAGTTTTCTTTTTATCCCTTCACTTGTTCGGTAACCGATTTGTTTTCCTTCATTTACCACTAAACGAGCGTTCAAATGGGTCTACCGCTCTCCAACGCCGGTCGGTCATTCTATATACCCGGACTAGGAGGCGCGGAACGAGGATTACCTCGTTTCCGCTACCAGATCCTCCCCCGGAACGCAACCCCGCTACCACCGACCCCGGAAAACATCACTAATCAGACACAGACGTCACTTCTCGATCTCCCGCCCCCATCTCCTCCAATCCCCGTCTCTTACTCCCCTGTCACTGACCTACCATCTCCTTCTCACGAAATTGTGGAATCACCTGATTTTTCTGAACTACACTCTACTCCTCAAGATGCGTGATCCATGCTTTAGTCGCGGAAATTCCCGATAACCAACCCACGCTCCCGATTTTTCCCGACACCCACTATAGTATATAACAGATTTAGCAGGCCTCCTTGATTACTGACTCACTTTCCCCAACGGCCCGCAGCGGTTCGCTGTTGTGCATCTAGAAGGGCCCTCTTTCCCCTTTGTAATCCCAGCCAAACACCTCAACCTTTTTACTGAGTATCCAACATCATAGTAACCAAGCATTTACACTACATACACGCCAACAAACAAAAATCAAAATATAATTTGTATAACCTATGTAACGTATTCTTTGTTAATTATATGATATAATCGAAGTACCGACTCTCTTGATTCAGTAACACCTCCTTGTATTTATAAAGTAGACCACGATCGCACTTGCTCTTATCCCCGGCTCTTTGGAATCTTTTCCAAGGCCGAAAAGAAAGGACATCGGACGCACTGGCCCATCTGAGATAGAAGTGCGCCCCTAAAGTACACTGACCCAGTTTCCCGGCCTTTAGCCTGTGCGTCTGCCTCGAGCGGCACTCAGCGGAGCGTCGATCTCGAGAGAGGCTTTTGCTTCGTCCCCCCTCGAACCCCCAGAACCTCTACCAAGTGGCCAAGGGGCGAAAGCGAAGTGCCTCCCGCACTTCGTCGCTTGAGTCGGTCCCTCCTCTAGCTCCCTTGGGGTGGCACCCAGTTGGACGCGGCTCAATTGGACACGAGCCACTCACAGCGCTTGAGACTACAAAGCTCCTAAGCACCGATCGCTGTGATTAGTAGTGTACAATCGAGCCGTGATCAATCGGGATCACCCCGCTCCCTTACGGTCCGGAGCTAGAACCGGCGATACGGCAGTTCGGTTGTGTTACGTCCACCCTCCCCCCTAGGTTCCATGCGTGCGAAACCTTGGACATAACACCGCTATCGCCGGGATTCTCACTTTGACCTTCCATCGAGGGTCTATAGGGTCCCTTTTCGCGGTATGTAAGCAGAGATAGTTCCTAAGCTAGCTTCTATAGATCGACTCGAATGAATATATATGGGGCATTCTTTCTCAAATCAGCCACCCGCCTGCGCATTTTATTTTTAAAGATAAAATTTTTTTCGAAGCGTCAAAATTTCCGCCTAAACCTCAATTTTTCGATGCCGTATGGTGTTTTTTATTTCCTTCTTATGGGTGTGACCATAAAAATAATGCTCAGACTTACCAAAATACTTGAAAAATGTAAAAATAACGTTTAGAGAGCTTTTTTTTAATGATTTAATTAGGATAAAAGATACTCGCGACCTAGATATGTCTTTTAAAAGTTCATGACATCAGCTAAGATCACGTACACCCTCGACTT
>NW_017297029.1:17421-24058 GCF_001594075.2 Trachymyrmex cornetzi
CTAAACGTTATTTTTGCATTTTTCAAGTATTTTGGTAAGTCTGAGCATTATTTTTAACGTATGGTCACACCCATAAGAAGGAAATAAAAAACACCATATGGCATCAAAAAATTGAGGTTTAGGCGGAAATTTTGACGCTTCGAAAAAAATTTTATCTTTAAAAATAAAATGCGCAGGGGGGTGGCTGATTTGAGAAAGAATGCCCCATATACATATACATATAGTATATATATTGTTACGCCCATGCTCCGTCGCATGCCGTGCTGTGCTGACACCCGTGGTGTCGCGTTGTCAAGACGACGTGCCGTTGTTGATGGTGAACTGCCAGATCTTCGGAGAGCAGTCAAGACGTACGGATGTTCTTCTCCGCCGATTACACATATTATCGATACGCTACTTCTGTACTGACGATTTCGTGGTGCCGATGTTATTGAATAAACGACTTCTTATTTCCTGTTCTTTAATCCTTGAGTCTCTTTATTTTCGTGGCTCGGGAGTGCGCGTTACTATCCGAGTACAATCTCGTGCATCGAGCGCAACAATATATATATATATATGCGTTGTTCTCCTAAGGGAGGAAAAGGGGAAGGAAAAAAAAATAGTAGTAAGAGGGACCTTTAAAATGGTACATGTATAGTAAAATGGTACATTGTGTAGCAAATTTTGTTTATAAAGGGTGCTCTAACTCATAGGTAAAGCGTGTGTTATTTTTAATTTACCTAATGTTCCGCGACATATTTCCTTTTTGGTCTAACTATGACTTCTTCCGTAATCCTGCTACTAACGATCCAAGGGCCGTCAAGGAAAAATTCGACGGTGAATATACGGACCTCGATTTCGTTCGCGAGTGTTTCTGGTAGAATTTGAATCGGAACGATGAAATCATCGCGATGATGGAAATAGGAAAAGGGGAAGAAACTTAGCAGTTTTTCAAAGGGTCTCTCTTTTTGATTCTCCCTTTTTGCGCTTAATTTCTTTCACGTCGCAGCAAAAGAGAAATTAATTAAACGCGAGGATATTATTGTGCCCGGTGCACCGCGATTCATATCCATGCGAATCTCTGTCGATAATATTTTTTTGGGTGTCAATCATTCTCTACGGACTGATGAGGAATATGTTAGATGTTTGGATGAAGATCACCATAAAGATGACAAAAGTCCTTTATCAGCATTACCGACAGGGATGGTTTCGCAAGTACCTTTTGAATACATGCATCTCGTATTGTTAGGTGTTATGAAAAAGTTATTCTCCGCATGGGTGTACGGAAAATATTCACACTTATCAAAATTATCTGCAAGATCAATTTCTGTTATATCAACACGATTAGAAGCACTCGCAGAATATTGTCCATCTGATTTTGCAAGGCGTCCTAAATCACTCGCTACGTGCACAAAATATAAAGCCACAGAGTATCGCCAATTTCTTCTCTATACTGGTCCAGTAGTAACACATGGCATTCTTTATCCATTAGCGTATACACACTTTTTGTTTTTGCATGCTGCTATAAGGATTAGTTTCTGTAGCGCCATTAAAAGCACATCTAAGCTTTGCAGATCTTGCATTACAAAAATGTGTAGAAAGATGCCAAGATCTGTACGCCCTGACTTTTTATTCTTATAATGTACATGGTCTAATTCATCTAACTGATGATGTGCAACAGTTAGGTGTCCTCTTGATACATTCTCTGCTTTCCCGTACGAAAATAACATGAGTGTTTTTAGAAAGTATTGCAGGAAATCCGATCTTTGCCTTCAGCAAATTTATAATAGATTTGCAGAAATAGAAGCCCATTCCACAATTGAAAATCGCAGTATGAATTCTTTTACTCATGTATCTATACAGCATAATGCAGGTCTTCTTCCATCTAATCTTCTTTCTAATTGTTTTCAAAATATCGTAAGATCAGGTTTAACGGAATTTTATTGGGTATGGGAATAAGTTTCCGCCCTTTTTTAATGAAAAAGATGTATTTATTTAAACAAAACAATACAAAGTAAGTTAATTCAAAGTATGCTCCATCAGAAACGACAACTTTCCCCCACCTTTCAGGTAATAAACAGATTCCTCGAAGGAAGAAATCTGGTTCTTTTGAAGCGATCCATTTATCAAGCCATTTTTTGATATCTTCATAAGAATTGAATCTCTCCAGAAAGGGCCGACAGCATGGACCGGAACAAATGGATATCTGAAGAAGCAATGTCCGGTGAATACGGCGGGTGGGACAGAATTTCCCACTTCACTCCTTCCAAGTATTTCTTGACTGGTTTTGCAACGTGTGACATAGCGTTGTCACGTAGCAGAATCAGCTTATCGTGCCTATTGTCCCATTCCTATTGTTTTTGTTTCAAAGCTTAGTTCAAACAAATCGCTTCGAACGAATATCAACTACTGGGCTCAAAAGCTTGAACACACACCTTTCAAATACATGTATTGCCGTTTTATCAAACACACAAGCAGTGCTACGACATCTCTCTAATGGGCGGAAACTTATTCCCATACCTAATATTACCTTAAACATGCGCGATAATTGTTGTATTCTACATGATATGTCCGTTTGCATTCTTATCAATATTATTATGATTGAAAATTCATATTATTTAATATTAAAAAGGTTCCTTGAAGTAAAGAATTTTTATGATGTTGGTATATCATCATTAGCATTACACATTTTTAAATGTTCCTCATTGAGCAATAGTATTATTACTGTTGGCATAGAAGAAGTTTGTTTAAAGGGCTACAGAATGCCCTTTTGAAATAACACATCAGCAGATGTGAATAGTAGTGATGAGGAAAATCATTCTGAAACTTCCCACTATATAATCGTTGGCATTGTACATGATGAAAAATTATGAAATCAAAATTACATTTTGCTTGTTCTTTTTTCTTATTTTCGGTTTTTCTTGATTATTTTTGGTTTTTTCTTGGTTTTTCCTATCTAAAAGGAAATAAAATATTTAACTATGTAAACAACGTATATAATATGAATTCTAAATATATGGTCAAAATTTTCATGACAATTGATGCAGCGCTATCTTACTTCTGTACCTTTCTATTACAAATGAAAAATAGTCATAGTGAACAGTCGAGTTAGTATATTAAATTTAATTCTGTTGTTTTTACCAAGATTGGGAAGTAATGCGTTACTTGTAACTTCATTACCGTTTTCGTTACTTTTTTGCTTGTAACGGTAACAGTAACGCGTTATTTTTATGAAATAATGTTCCCAATCCTGGTTTTTACATATTAATAATATTTATTTAATATCTATCTTTTATTACAGGAAAAAGCGCACGAAAAGAAATATCACAAAACCAACGAGGTACAAAAGTACTTCATCGGATGAGGTTTCTGCAATAAAAGCAGTGAATAAAGCACTGAAAAGCGAAGTGATAACGCAGAAAACGATTGAAAATGACATAAATCTCTTTAAACAGAGAGTTAATCAGAATCCTGCGAGAAATAATCATAATTATTATTTGTCTTGTAATGATGGTGTACAGACGCCTCCAATCACTTCTATTCCGAGTGCACAAACGCTTTCAATCACTTCTATTCAGAATTTACAGACACTTCCAACTACTCCTATTCAAAATGTACAGACGCTTCCGACTACTTCTATTCAGAATTTACGGACGTTTCCGACCACTTCTATTCAAAATGTACAGACGCTTCCGACTACTTCAATTCAGAATTTACAGACGTTTCTGACCACTTTTATTCAAACTGTACAGACGCTTCTGACTACTTCTATTTATACAGTACCATATATATCACACATGACTCCATCACAGATAAAACAAATAGTTCCAACTACCAATGCTGTTGCGAGTTTTAGAAATGAAAATAATAATACAGACATACCAATTGACTTTGGAGCTCACACGTATCCACAGAATAATGAAATTACGTAGAACAGCAATTACAATCTCACAATAATACGAATAATCAGTAAATAAAATTATTGATATTTTGCACAATTTACTCGATAAACAATTTTTCATGCATGTAAAATTTTCAGAAATATACTAAATATACAGGCACGATTCGATCTATTAGAAAACGAAATGAAGTAAGCCTGATATATGACTAATATTTTATATTAAATAATATGTATACATTGTGTGTATGTGTTTGCATTAGGGTGAATTGATTTTTTTAATCCTTTGTTGTAGATGTATTTTTGGAAAATTGGTCTTTAATAATATTTCACTCAAATATTAAACTTTACAGAAAAACTGCAAGAGACAAAAATTGTTTATTTTCTTCTCATAGAGCTCTAAGAATTTTTTCAGAATTTTTTATCAATTTTTTAGTACTGCATTTTTTCATTTTTACCAACTGAGAAAATACGGTATATATATCCGGTGTATATATGTATATATATAAATGTTTACATTGTTTGCAGAAAAATGAACAATAAATTGGATCAAATCGACAGAGCTGTTCAAAAAAATAAAAATCGACACCGAATACAACAAAAGCCGATACTTTTACCAATTTGTACAGAGGTAGATATGATATCATTCGAAAATGTGGATGAAGAATCATATGAAGAAGTGGTAAATTGAAGCAAAAATAATGTGTTACATACAAAATTTTGACTATGTAAAAAAAAATAGATCACTATGTAAAATATATCACTGTGTGATATATTTGGCATACATTTTCGGCATTATATCTTCAAACTCGCTTCATTGGGCTATCTGTGAATTATTTAAACAAAGAAATTAATTAATTTTTTTATTTGTATTTCGAATATTTTCAGTTATCTAACGAAACATTAATTTTGTGTTTTCATAAAGACTACATTCAGGTAATCAATATATTTTTTATTTTCTTATAGGTGGATTACTTTCTACATGCGGGCGGTTTCACTGCTAAAGAAGCCGTCAATCTGTCTTTTAAGGAAGTAATACAGGACCATTTAACTACTGAATTTACATGGTTTGGCCGGGAGGAAGGTCTACATCCTTTGTACAATACGCGTATTAAGGCGATTTATGGTGTATGATATTTTTATTACATAACTACATAAATTTTTTTGATAAATATTAATAAACAAACAAAAAAATAAATAAATAAATAAATGAGTAAATCAATAATTAAGTAAAGAAATAAATAGTAAATAAATAAATTAATTAAATAATTAATTAATTAAGGAGGTATACATATAAATTATATAAATTATCTCGTTGCACATTTATATAACAAAAATATATTGTATATATATTTAGATGCTGCTTGCTGTAGCCATAATTTTGCCAAACCGACTCGAACGGAGTTCCAAGCAATAGCTAGAGAAGTTTTGCGTTCAGCAAAGCAACGTCACCGAACAAGTATTCGCACACTACGCGATCGAGAGCGTCGGACCAGAGAAGCCCGAAATTATTGGGATGAACAAAACGAGCAAGCCGAGGAACAAGAAGGCCTTATACCTAATATAAATTCCACTTAAAATGTGAATAAAATGTAAAATATTTATGTTTAATATTAATGTTTAATGTTTAATGTTAAATGTTAAATGTTTAGTGTTAAATGTTAAATGTTTATGTTCAATGTTTATGTTTATAAAATGTTAAATGTTTATGTTATATGTTAATAAATGTTAATTAATGTTAATAAATGTGTTAATAAATGTTACTAAATGTTTATTTTTAATAAAATGCTATAAATGCTTAAAAATAAATCAGAATAAACACTACGTTTTTTTAGGCATTCAGCGATTATTCTGATCGCTCCTATTTTTAAACTATAATTTATTTTATTTCTTATAAAAAAGATAAGACCTCGGTATTTTCTGATTTTATGTATTATGAATTATACTATCATAATACATAAGGTCAGAAAATTTTAAGGTCCTATCTTTTTTATGAGGAATAGGATATTAATTTAAAAATAGGAGCGATCAGAATAAAATCGCTCAATGCCTCAAAAAGCGCAGTGTTTATTCTAATTTATTCTTGCGCATTTATGTCATCGCGTCGTAACTGTACATTACATTGTATACGATTTCTGCTGTGTTTTTGCCGCTAGTGTCTAATATGACAGGTAATGATTTGTTTTTGCCATATTTCTGATATCATGTCATAAGGGCACATCGTGCACGATTTCTGCTGTGTTTCTGCTACTAGTATCTGATATGACAGGTCATGTTCTGTTTTTGTCATGTTTCTGCCATCACATTATGATGGCAAGATATGCTCCATTCTTGCTGCATTTCTGTTGTTATATTATGTTTAGCAAGTCATGATGACAAAAACCAGGCCTAGGTATTTACCGCGTCGAGGAAGAGGATGTACAGATATTCAGGAATTAAGCGTCTAGGTGTTCGCCGTCGAGGAATTAAGCGTCTAGATGTTTGTCGTCGAGGAAGTGGGTGTCTAGGTCGAAAAAATGGGTGTCTAGGTGATCGTCATCGAGGAAGTTGGTGTCTTGGTGTTCACCATCGAGGAAATGAGTATCTAGGTGTTCGCCGTCGAAAAAGCGGGTGTCTAGGTGTTCGCCGTCGGGGAAGTGGGTGTCTAAGTGTTCGCCGTCGAGGAAGTGGACGTCTAGGTGTTCGCCGTCGAAGAAGTGAGTGTCTAGGTGTTCGCCGTCAAGGAAGTGGGTGTCTAGGTGATCGTCATCGAGGAAGTGG
>NW_017297029.1:24159-26147 GCF_001594075.2 Trachymyrmex cornetzi
CTGGGTGCCACCCCCGTCGAGAAAATGGGTATCTAGGTGTTCGCCGTCGAGGAAGTGGGTATCTAGGTGTTCGCCTTCGAGGAAGTGGGTATCTAGGTGTTCGCCTTCGAGGAAGTGGGTATTTTAGGTGTTGTCTACATGTTCACCATCGAGGAAGGAGGTGTCTAGGTGTCCGCCGTCGAGGAAATGGGTGTCTAAGTGTTCGCCTTCGAAGAAATGGGTGTTCTAGGTGTTGTCTACATTCGCCATCGAGGAAATGGGTGTCTAGGTGTTCGCCGTCGAGGAAATGAGTGTCTAGGTGTTCGTCGTCGAGGAATTCGCCGTCGAGGAAATGAGTGTCTAGGTGTTCGCCGTTGAGGAAGTGGATGTTGCCGTTGAAGATTAAGTGTCTAGGTGTTTGCCGTCGAGGAAGTGGTTGTCTAGGTGTTTGTAGTCAAGGAACTGAGTGTCTAGGTGTTCGCTGCCGAGGAAGTGGGTGTCTAGGTGTTCGAGGAAATGAGTGTCTAGGATTTCGTTTGCCGTCGGAAAAATGAGTGTCGTGATCAATGCCATCAGTCAGCGGTCTAGGGCGATTGGTGTACAGCAGCTTAATTCGACGTGTTTTTGCATAAAACGAAAGAATCTGGCAAAAAAAAGTGTCGCTCTGCCTCGTGAATCGAGATATTAAGCGGTAAAGTTGAGAACTATTGGTTTTCTCGAAAAGTACTATTCTATCAAATGTTAATTTTCTTCTTTACAAGATTGTACTGTAAATAAAATGTACTTGTATTATTAGTTGAACGCAGCATAAAATTTGAAGCATAAAATTATTCTTTTCAGATCCTGGTTAGAAGCCGTAAATAATGAGAAATGGACTAGAGGCCCTTGTTCCTCTTAGGCCGGTTGCACCAACGTTACTTTGATTTTAAGCGAAACTTAAAACTCTCTCTATCTTGTTTTAAAATCGAAAAGTGACAGGGACAAAATAGTTTTAAGCCTCGCTTAAAATTAAAGTAACGTTGGTGCAACCGGGCCTTAGATTACAAATAAGTTAGAGGAATAAAAAGATCTTATCAATTGGTAACTGATATTATTTTAATTAAGAGCACATAGAGGTATAGTACTATACAAAAAATAGCCGAATATCGTGAGATAATGACAAATGTTAATCGTTCAGTGTCGTATCACGAATTTGGAAGGTCGTACAACAGTAAAACGTTGAACCAGAGCTATACAAAAAAGGTATAATTTATATATTCCAAGCAATATTTGCATATATTCAGCAAAGAAAATTTATGCACAACGTATACAAAATATAGAAGACCATCGTCTTGATATGATATCAAAAACTGGCGCCAAGTTAAATTCTACTATCAAAATAAAAAGTAAAACCCAAGTATTTTATAAATTCTATCAAGTTAAATTTTATTATTATAAGACAATGGGGGATTTTTTAATTGAGTAATAGTAACTTTAATCGTATAACAAATTTACCTTTTTAAAAAAAAGGTAAAAAAAGCGCTAAGCGTGCGTGCTTCTCGTGTGGAAACCACCATTTGGGCCGGTTTCACCAACGTCATTACTTATGGTAATCAGCCGTGGAGCTGATGACTAATTGCGTTTGCTGTGTGATGAAATTCTTTGTATATGATACATTCCAACCCAAGTTATAATGGCTTTATTCCCCTTCAAAAATTATTACATGAAAATCATTATATCACAAAATTTACTAAATCTGATGATATATGTATCATCTGTATAAAAGACTATTTAATCGTATACAAACTTACCTTTTTAAAAAAAGGTAAAAAAAAGCGCTAAGCGTGTGTGCTTCTAGTAAAGAATCACCATTTGGGCCAGTTTCACCAATTACTTAATCGGTCGTGAAACTGATGACTAATCACGTTTGCTGTTTAGTAGAACTAATGATATGTATCATTCGTATAAAAGATTTGATATCAACAACTGGCGCCAAGTTAAATTTTACCATTTTATTCCTCCTAAAGAAA
>NW_017297029.1:26267-32315 GCF_001594075.2 Trachymyrmex cornetzi
ATCAAAATTTTATGTATTATTCGCAAAAAAGATTTGAAATCAACAATTGGCGCCAAGTTAAATTCCATGTAATTCGAATACCAAATTAAATAAATAATATTAACTTTAATGATATGTATCATTTCTATAAAAGATTTGATATCAAGAACTGACGTCAAGTTAAATCCCACTTCTTTATATCATGCCAAATTAAATAAACAATGAATATTAATCTAATGGTATTTTGGTTTTTATGTTTCTTTCTTTATCTTGTATACAGCATTTTAACCAATTAAGCGCGTATATATTGTAATTTATAGGAAGGTGATTATCAGGAATGAAGGCCGAGAAACTTGACTCCAATTTTATCTCACATAATATGCCTTTATTCTAAGCCCGCGGAATTACACGACTTGTCTCTTTGCTAGCTAACCGAGGAGTCGCTTGTTCCTCTCTCTTAATCTCCTTCCAGCTCGGAGAACCGCTGTTTTTGTTTATCCGAACTTTCGAGAAGTTGTTAACTCGACGTTATAATTTATATATAAATAAGAAAGCTTCGGTTATTTTTCTCTAATTTGTATCGAGAGGCAACGGTTGCCTTTTCCGACGACTCACGGCATGTGCACCAATGCACCCGACCGCAGTGTCGGATTCTATTTATCTATTTATTACATTGTCATTATATTTAAGCTGCAAATACAAATAAAATCTCAGCGTCAGTTATTATTCGCTTTCCTCGCTATTTACTTTCCCTGCCTTAACCGTCACGTGTTTGTCTCTGGGTTGTCCTTTTTTTCTAGCTTGAACAGCTGAGCAGGTCTCCAATATTCGCGCGTATTCTCACGCGATCTCGAGAATACAATATATATCTGACGACAATTATCTCTCTTTTTCTCTGGGGTACTGGCGATATAACCGCCACAGTATGTATTATTTGTACAAACGATTTGATATCAACAACTGTGGCGCCAAGTTAAATTCTACTATCAAAATGAAAAGTAAAACTCAAGTGATACTATCTTTATTATTTACTTAATCCAAATGATACTATCTTTAATTTTTATGCAATAAAACCTAAGTATACGTATATTTATTGAAGAATCTTCCTATTCCAATCCAAATGGTTTAAATTCCTCTTAAATAAAATTATTATATCACAATTCATTCAAAGACATTTCCTCTTCCAATTAAAGTAGTGGTTATTTAACTCTCCTTCAAAACATTATACAAAACATTATCACAAAATTGCGTTACCTTGCTCAATTTAAGTGTTACCACAAAAAATTAAAGAATTAACCGTATAAAATGAAAAAATTTAATTTAAATAGAAAAATTTTTCATGTAAAAACACTTGGCGCTGCTAGATAGAGTAAGAAATATTTTACAAGCATAGATATAGGTATAGTATGCCGCGTATGGGAGCGCGCACGGCATATTATCACTCATATCAATTAGATATCCAAATTTGTCCACAAAAAGTTCGGTTATTCTGTACAGTTTAAGGGACTAGGTTTAACGTAAAAATAATTCCATTATAGTATAGCGCGGTATAACATATGTTATAAGCATAGATAGGTATAGTATGCCGCGTATGTGAGCGCACGCGGCATATTATAACTCATATGAATTAAATGTACAAACTTGTGCACAAAAAGTTCGATTATTCTGTACAGGGTATTCTTTAAGGGACTAGGTTTAACGTAAAAATAATTCCATTACGGTATAACGCGGTATAAAATATGTTATAACCATATTTAGAAAACGTATCGTATAAATAATTAATTATTTAAATAAATTATTTATTAAAAATGGGTAAAATACTTTCTAAAATAAGTTTTTTTATGATTCAAGTCTTGTAGAAGCAAAAAAAACAAATATACTTTAGGGCAATAATTTAGTTCCGCTAGATTGCGAAAATATCACACTGTGCGTCGGTCAGACACTTTGGGTAATGCTAATGCCGGCGGTGCTGTAACTTGCAAGCCTTATAACTCGAAAAGTACTTAATGAAAATGAACTTAATTATAGTGTTTTGGAACGCTCTCGAGATAATCTACAAGAATGTGCAATAAAATGAAAGTAGGGAGTTCTATTTAAGAAATTAAAGGTAGCTTTCACGTAACCTTCAAGCAACTATTTAAGGTCAAATTAATGACACCATCTTATGTCCCCCTCAAATCCATACAACTTTTATCTGAAACATTTTTTTCTAAGATCAAAAATAAAAAAGTTATTTGGGGTGGGACATTAAAATGGAACACCCTGTATAGTACATATAATATATAATATATAATTCACACTGAATTATTTAAGCATTAAAGATCCAGTTTCGACCGGCATTATAGGCATTTAATTTCTAGTATTGATTGTGTTCTCACATATGCGGTCTAAAATAAAGATTCTTAATATTATTAAAAAATAAATTTTGTTCAAAAATAAGAGAAAACATTCTTAAAACGTATCTCGGAAACTATTGATCGTACAAAAATGAACGAAAAACAATTTTGTAGGAAATTTAGTAATGTTCAATTTTCATAAAAAGTATACGTAAAAGTAGCTAGATCCAAAATATTTACGACAAAAGTATGAAAAATCATTTCATTCTCGAAATGATAAAAAAATACATTTTTTTTATAAATTCTATCAAGAAAAGTACTCTCTTCGATATGATTTGCGATACGGTGCTTTGTAATCGTGGTCCTTATTTTCGGGATAATTAATTACCCTTCCGTCCACTACGTTTTTTCGGCACCTTTCAGTCCACTACGGGGGTCGTTATCGTCTTGGCGTTTTTTGGACCAGTAAAAGTGCTTTAAAAAATCTGAAAAAATTCATGGAACTTCTTTCAACCTTCAACTTGAAGTCCCAATCATAATATTTCGATAAAAATTATTACACAAAAATCATTACACAATATTTTAGATTATCAAAGTAACTTTATTTTAGTGAGTCATAAGCGAGTAACAATCAGGGAGGGGATATGGCGCCTTTAATGCCCGTTTTCAAAAGTTACAGCACTTTGAAATTTCGCTCGGGTCGAAAAAGACACCCGTAGTGGACGGAAGGGATTATATTCTTAAAGTTTTTTGATAAATTAGTTTCTATATTCTCTAATTCGACATTTTTAATATTTCTCTTCTTTTTCATTTTCCTTTTCTTTCTTTTTGTTTAACTCTATTATTTAAATTCTCGATGTAGAGGAGCTCACCATGACAGGATAACTTTTAATTTATATATAATAGTCTGTGTTCGTTCTGAGGAAGGCTAAGAGCCCAGACACAAGCTTTTGCATAACGCATAACGCATAGTGCATAAGAGAATCAACCAATCGAAATTCTTCTTTTCTATGGAATGGGAGGAAAGGAAAGATTCGCTGATTAGTTGATTCGCACTATGCATTATGCTTTATGCAAAAGTCTGTATCGCGGCCTTAAAAAATGAGCCGCAACATGTAAGCGTGTTTATTGAATAAAGAAGTTTCAAGCTTCATAGGTGTATTATTTACGCGACGTCTTCTGCGCCTGACTCCTAACGCCTGTATTCTTTCCAATTCTTTGATCAATTACCGATTTCGAAAGTAGAGATTTCAAGCTTTCAATTACTTTTTTCATTTTTTATCTGCGATGATTTTTCACTGAGTTACGGTGTTTTGAATATTGTGCATTTTTGAGCGTGTTCGAAAGTGTTCCCTATTTTTTGTTGAGTAGTCATTTCAAACAACTTCCCGCAAACAAATCTTTTATGGCAATTTTGCCTCCAAAAAGTCTAATTTTTCTGCGCTATATGAAGAGAACATGATGTTGCCGTCCGGCGCTATGACACTATGTACTAAAACTACAAGAACTTCCATCCTCATTAAAATATACGAAGTATTAGGTGGTAAACTCAATTCCATTTTTTTGTCTCCAAAATTGATTTGTTTCGAGGGAAAGATGAATGAATACCTTAATCAAAGTAATTTCCTCCATTTTCTTTTTCCCATTTCCGGCAATCCCACAACGATAGAACGCGGTATCTTTTGAGGTGATCCATTCATCCACCCATTTTTGGACTTCTTCGTAACTGGAGAAATGGGTGCGTGTTGCATCGACCAGAAGAGATGGTAAATCCGACGGTGCCAAGTTTGGAGAGTTCGCTGGATGTGGGAGGACTTCCCATTCAAGCTCTAGAAGTGTCTGCTTCACGCTTTTCGCAACATACGGTCGAGCTTTATCATGAAAAATGACTTTGCATCGATTGTTAACTACGGATGGTCTTTTTTTCATCAACTCATTTAATCAGCATAATTAATGTTGATAGCGATCAGCTGTAACGATTTCATTTGGACGCAAGAGCTCATAACTCTAATGCACACCTTCCTGATCTCATCAAATGCAGAGCAAAGGACGTTCTTTGTCTCTCACGTCAAAATCACCGTTTCGAAAGCGTTCAAACCAAACTCTACATGTTCTTTCCGATAAAGTTTCATCACCATACACTTCCATAATAAGCGATGCGCTTCAACTGCGGTTTTCTTGAGGTCGAAATAGTGAAGAAGCACATATCAGAAAAACAACTTATCGCGATTTATTTTCAATCGATTGGAAAATCTCTTTGGTGTCGAGAAATCTAACCTGTGAGGATTGAATCACTTTCAGATAATATTCTGAGCTACAAAAGACGTCCGAGTTCACCATCGAAACTCACCAGCGTTAGATTCGACATCCCCTAACACGAGCGGCAGGAATTACGTTTACCACCTAATATGTATGTACCTCCTGAATATGATGTCATAAATGTAATATCAGGAACAATAGACATATGAATATATATAAATTCAGAGGAATAATTAAAAGAATTGTAAAAAATGTATAATGAATTATAATATTCTAAAATTGAGAAAAAGATGCACATGTCATCCGAGTTTGTGACTTTGTCAAAAATATTGGGAAAAAATAGAAAATTTTTAATTACAATATAATTAACATACTATTGAATATTTATACCTTATATTACAAAGCATGAACGATTTATTTTGATAACAGCAAAAATAAAAAGTCATATTAAACTGTTTTGTTACAAGAATATCAATATTAACTTATATTAAATTACATGACATGTACTAAAACTCTTAAATAATATACAATTTAACAAACATTATATTGTATTTTTTGCATAATTTTATATAAATTTTTAATCTTTTATTTTTAACATATAACAATTAATATAATACACACAAGGAATATTTATTAAACTTTAGTAACTATAATATTTATACCATTATGTCTTATGCTTTCTTGTTGAAATATTGTGAAATATAAGCAGGGTTGGGTAAGTTAATGTCTTTTTTAACTAAATAAAGTTAAAGTTAATGGCTTTACAAAATTAATAAATCTAAGTTAAAAGTTGAAGGAATAAAAAATGAACTTAACGAAAGTTAAGTTAATATTGAATTAACTTAAGTAAAAAAAAGTTAATTTCGAAAAAAATTATTTTTGAGGTCAAAATGTCCTAATTTTTCTTAAAATGAGATTAAATAACTACAATATAGATTATTAAGTAAATTAAATTTTTTATTTTTTTTCATATATGATACATATAATTATATAACTATATAAGTTATATAACTGTAAAAAAAAACAGCTACCATAGAGAAGATATAAAATTAGTGATTACATTTTTAAAAATTACATTTTAAGTTAAAGATAAATTATCAATAAGAATTCGTATCAATAATGACAAAATATTAAATAATAACAAAACTTATAATTCCTTAGAATCACATACATTGCAGAATCACGTGTGAAAATTAATAATAATAGACTTTTCTGGTTATTAGTTCTTATTAAATTAGAAATAATTATTAAATTTCAATAAAAGCGTTGTCTCAAAATGACGGTCGGTCAATTTTCCTCGTAAATCATCAAATAGTAAGCTACCTGCAATAAACATTCGCTCGACATGTGCTGACGACGGTATTGATGTATTATATTTTTTGCGCGGAGAGTTTAAAGACAAGACGAGTTTAGACTCGAGATTCTTGAAAATCTCGAGTCTCGAAAAATTATAGAAATTATATAGGATTTATGT
>NW_017297029.1:32617-45542 GCF_001594075.2 Trachymyrmex cornetzi
AATTATTATTCGCCAAATAAGATTTTAGATATTGAACATGTAGCCCATGAATTTAAACAAAGTAGGGATCTCGCTGATTCCTCGCATAATCTATTTCTTATAATCTATGTTTTGTTATAAATTAATCCTGCTCTAGAGAATAACCTTTCTGATGGAACAGACATTGCGCAAATACTTAAGCGTCGTCTACAATACACGGAGTAAGAAGAGTAAAAAATTGACCAATTACAATCAAATCTGGGAAGAATAATCAATTGTAATTGGTCAATTTCTTACTCTTACTTCTTACTTCGTGTAGACAACGCATTATTTAAATTGTCGAGAATTTCGAGACAAGACAAGATTTTCGAGTTCGAGATCACAAGACAAGAATGTACATTTTAAAATTTTTTCAAGACAAGACGATATTTCCTAAAATCTCGTCTTGTTTCGTCTTGCGGCATGCCTAAACTTAGGCTTAAAACACCTATTGTAAATCCGGACTAAAGCTTATGGCATAAAGGCCCATCTACAATACACGGAGTAAGAAGTAAGAGTAAGAAATTGACCAATCACAGTCGATTATTCTTCTCACATTCGACTGTGATTGGTCAATTTCTTACTCTTACTTCTTACTCCGTGTATTGTAGACGACGCCTAAGGCTGTATTAGCATCTTAAGAAATTACTTAAGATGGTCTTAAAATATGATTATATGAACGGATTACGAATATACGCTTAGTCTTATTATATATTTTATTATTTTTCTAAGACATTTAAAAGAAATAAAAAAATTTTCAACTTAAAAAAAAGTTAAAAAGTTATCGTTTAAAAGTAACTTAGTTAAGTTAAAATTTAATACACTTATAATTAACTAAGTTAAGTTAAAAGTTATTAACTTTTTAACTTTTTTTTTAACTTTTAACGTTTTAACTAGTTACTACCCAACCCTGAATATAAGTATATAAAATAAAGTTTACTCGAAATCACAACAAATATTAAAATCAAAATCAAGTAATTATAAAATATATTAAAATATTGTATATAAAAGAATTAAACCAAGAGGCCACTATAGTGATTTTTTTACTCATAGCGACAGTATGAGAAGTGAGTAACCTTTTATTTCGTGTAAAACATAAAAACAATACATATATATTTAAGCCTGTGGTCGCGGTCGCTTAAAGGGGAGGTGGGCTTTCTAAAATGTTACAGATTTTGATTTTTTTATTGAAAACGTCAAGGTTGAATGTTGTTGCAACCAATAGTTAATACCCTTATTTCAAAATAGGCAGACTCCCATACCCCTCAGAAGGGTACAAGGGATCACCATACTGGGTCAAAGTGGTAAAAATTTTTTCTGAAAAAAAATCGATAGCGACAAAGATGAATTTTTGTCTATTACTTAATTTTGATATTAATTGTCGAGAAATATGATTCTCATACCTTTTCGATGGTTACGAAAACAATCATACCTACCCAAATATGAACAATTTTACATGGAATAAGAAAATTGTATGTATTCGGGAGGTATAGCTGTCTTCATGACCACCCAAAAGATATGAGAATCATATTTCTCGACAATTGATATCAAAATTAAGTAGTAGACAAAAATTCAATCTTGTCGCTATCGATTTCTTTTTCAGAAAAAATGTATCACTTTAACCCAGTATGGCGATCCCTTGCACCCTTCTGAGAGATATGTATGGGAGTCCGCCTGTCTTGGAATAAGGATATTAACTATCGATTGCAACAACATTCAATCTTGACGCTTTCAATAAAAAAATCAAAGTCTGCAACATTTTGAAAAGCCCATCTCCCCTTCAAGCGACCGCGACAGGGCTTAAATATATATATATATATATATATATATATATATACACTACAGTGGCCTCTTCGTCTAAATTATATAGAATTTTCTTATCTCTATTTCTCGGTAGACGATATCACTTCGAATTTAATATTGTGTTTTATCAGTTGCTCGATCAGAGATGTTTTACCGAACGCAGCACCGGGAGTAAATACTCCTCCACTGTAAAAATAAAAATACATAAAAATAAAAAACCAAAATTCAACATGTAACTACACTACGCGCAACAATTAGAGAATCACTTTGAAACCTGCAAATTTTGTCGCCTATTTTAAGGCGATGCTAAAGCCTCCTGTTTTACCACATTTCCATTCGGTGAAAAATCTCTGTATTGGATGTACGGATTGCAAAAGTATTATTGCTTAAATTAAAGTACGCACAAACAGGACCTCAGCTGCACTGGATTTCATGAGAAAATCGAAAAAAAGTTTCAGATTCGTTACAAATTCACTTACTTTTGGCTCGTACAGCTGTCATCTCAGATATATATTTGCTTGATATAAGAGTTTTAGAGTCCATATCTTGAAAATAAGCGTGCAGCTGAGGGCACGTTATTGAAACGAACGAAAACGAGTTTGTAGAACTAAGATTGAAAGTCTAGAAAAGAAATATTTCCACCGAATAGAAAATACGTGTATACAGGTGTTTTGCGAAGACTAGGACTGTCAACAGAGCCGAAATTCCGTGTAGCAGTAGTTGCACAGTCTTGCGATAGATGGTGCTGGCATATGTTAGATAAGAACAGACATATGCGTTTGAGTAAGACAGAATGATATATATAATATAATGTAAAAACTAAATCAAAGATGTCACCACAATTATCGAATTTGGAATTAAAAACGTCTGTATTATCGACCTTGATTGAGTTGGGTAATCGGTTTAGCATCCCCTTAAGAAACGATATCTCCACTTTCAGAGATCGCAGGACAATTTTTCTGAGTGCATTTTAAAGAGTAATCAGGTTCTATAATGAGTCTTTAGTCGGCAATCGGAAGTCTTTACTTAGTCCTAAGACGCTATCGGTGAGTCGGAAGGGATATCGGTGAGTCGGAAGGGATATCGGTGAGTCGTAATCGGTGAATCCGTAATGCGGGGTCTACAATAGAAGTCGTAGTAGTGATAGGGTCTTAAGTCGTAGAAAATTGACCAATCATAATCGATTATTCTTCTCATATTCTACTGTGATTGATTAATTTTCTACGACTTAAGACTCTACGACTGCTACGACTTCTATTGTAGACCCCGCTTAAGGTTGGCCAACAGCCAACATTTAAGGTACCGATTATCGATTTTCTTACGACTGACCAATCATGTAGCTTCTCGGTAGCCATCTTTCAGTTTGAAAGATAATAATTATTCAGCATAATGACTATTATTACTTCTTCATCATCCATTACTCTATCACTATATTATCAGTTTATTATTAAACACACAACACAAATAAATGATTTTCTATTTTAGAACTGATTGTATTCAGCCCCTTTCCGAAAATTCAACTTCTTTCCCATTGGTCGAGCCAAAGGACTCGCTATACAACTAGCGACTTGTAGATGCGAAAAATCCTGAAGTCACCGACTTAGGTTAAGACTTAAAACTTCCGATTACCGACTACAGACTAAAAACTCATTGTAGAACCCGCATAAAACTTCTACTTTGAAACAGATCATATGATATTTATCATCATATCGAATAGTCTTTTTCGCGAAGACCAGAAGCAATGTTGTGTTAAAATTCTGAAAATTTCATTACTTTGCCACTTTTCATGGGCAAAGTACGAAAAATCTCACGCGCGCGCGCACACACACGCACCACACGCACACGCATACACGAGGTGCAAATTCCGACCGAGCAACTTCCCCTTGGTGCACATCGGGTAACGCGGTGATTACTCAAAATCTTGCAAAATATAGGGTTCCCTTGGAACCTGATAACTCAACTTCTAGGCATGCTAGAGTAATCGTCGAGGTCTCATTTTAAAGGAAAAGTTTCAGACTTTAAAATGTATGTAATGAGATTTTTCGACCTGTTCGTATTTTACCCATGAAAAGTTGCAAAGTCGTGAAATTTTCAGAATTTTAACACGACCTGCTGCACTTCGCGAAAAAGACCATTCGATGGAACGACAAATATCATATGAACTGTTTCATTGAAATTACAGTAGAAATTTCACCCTTTAAGATGCACCCAAAAAAATTGTCCTGCGATCTCTAGAAGCAGAGATATCGTTTCTTAAATATCGACAAAATTTGCAAGTTTTAAAGTGATCCTGTAATTGTTGTGCGTAGTGTATAATTGTCTTTCAATTGTCACTAACCCTCAATTACATGAGTGAGTCATTTGGGCTCGGGTGAAAATTTTAGTCGGTCGCTATTTTTGTATGGTTAATATTGCAGAGTTGAAGCAAAAAATTTGAAATCTTTCTCTGTCGATCGTTGTAATGCAATTGTTTCGTTATTGTCTTGATGCTAATTGTAATGCAAAAGTTTGGCTTGGGTGACTTAGAACCGTCGAATTCGACAGATTTTTGCCGAAAATAAATTCGTGTTTAATAAGTTTATTAATGCTCTATTCAAGTTTATTTATTGTCTTCTTATAATTAAAACGTATATTAATTGTCAAACAAAGCATTTTTGCGAGAGGCGTCTTGGCAAAACGATCGCTCTACTTTTTCGGAGTTATAAAATCATGTAAATAATGTCGATGTCATTATATATTTAAAATAAAATATTTTCATTGCATTTTTAAAGAAAATACCCGACATATCATTCGATATCATTATTCCGAACATGTATAAAAATGCCCCTATTTCACTTGTGCAAATAATTATACTTTTTGGAATGAATAAATATAACATATTTATTTTTCTTAAAGTTCATATTCCTCTTTTCAAAACACTACTTATTTTTATTTGTACCTTTTTTTATCACAAAGATTAAAAAAACTCATTGTACTCTTCACAAATTGTTCTTTCATATATTTTGGCATAACTTTTTTAATCATTATCAAAATCTTTTTGATATTTCGATTCTATACATTCTGACATTTTATTAGAAGAAAAAATATTTTCCACTGAGATTTGTGATAATTACATTAATTTGTGAGAATCAGTCAAAAATACCGCAAGTAATTTGGACCTAGACATGTAAAATAGAACTCTAAAACGAGGTATGTAATTGAGGGTTAATTGTCTTATACTATAAATGAATAATTTTTTAATTTTTAAAAAATGAGACTACAGTAGATATAACAGTTACAGTGAGTAATTAATAATTTATTAATTTACTAACTTGTCAGGTATTTTGTCAGTTTCGTTAAGGATTGTTGTTGCCGATAAGATCGCTGTTATGCTAGTCATCTCGTATGCGGGAGAATCACCAGAGACTCTGGTGATTACTTTCTTATTAGGTGGATCTGTATGTTCATCGGTAGGTTCAGACAATTTTTCAGTCCATCCACTAGCTTTGAATGTAATAGAAAAATGTGTCGATTTCTGCATTTCCGGATTCGGGTTCTCGTAACTTATGAAACCGTATGAAAATAGAGCCGGATACTACAAATATCGCATTTTATTGTATTATCTAAATGATTTTGACAATCGCGAAAGTACTTGCACACATACTTTTAGAAGTAAATTACGGCCGCATGATGTGCGAGACAAAACTAACAAAAGCATACCAGCAATGGCCATAATCAGGAATTCGAAGAAAGACCTAATAATAAGCGTATAGACTTTAACAAAAATTATTTATCAATATTCATTTCTATCGGTATCATACTGACTTCAATGTAACATAAACTTTAACCTGTGAAGGCCTCTGTTTATACTTGTCATATAAGAATCGCTGTGTACGAAGAGCTACTGAACGATCGGCACTCGGAAATGGTACGGACCATCCTTCAGAAACATCGCTTCGGTGCAATATATTTCTGCAAAATAAGTGGAATTATTAACCCTGCTTACCGTTAATATAATTACTATTTCTTTCTTTTATCAATATTGCACTAACTTATATATTTTCTAAACATTTAATATGCATAGAAAATTTATTTATGTTTGACAAAATGTGATTTATGTATACCAAGATGATATACACAAGACAAACGTGAAAGAAACGTGGTAGAAACGTGTGTACCTTGATTTTAATTTCGGTGTGAATTCAGGCAACTTGATAGGATATAATTTTTTGCGTAATGCTTGTACTTCTTTTACGTGAGCCAGACTGTGTACTGCAGATTCCCAAGTCGCATAATTCATTAATGGACCTTTCTTGTCAGTAGCACTTGACCACACATTCATGTACATTTCAATAGCATTGACTTCTCCTTCAAATTTTTGTTGCGTGAAAATGACTCCCAAATCACTAGGAATACAGTCAAAACCACAAGCGTTTACTATGTGGACGCCAGCTTCTTTTGCTGCTTCGTTATATTTTAATTGCATTTCAATCATAAACTATAAAATATTGAAGATATCAAAGAGAGAAATCATTAACCGATCATTGTACTGTTGCACAAATGTTGTTAAATTAAAAATTACCTGTTCTTCACCAGTGACATCAACATAATGAGTACGAGTAGTAATGCATGTTTTGATAACTGGTTCTCCATAAAATCTATATGGACCGCAACAATTGATAAGTATCTTTGCTCGCTCTGTCATTTTCTTGAGAGATTCCTCATCTTTTATGTCAGCCAGAATAATAGGCACGTCCTCTGATAAGATATATGTAATATAATATAACATTTGCTAATAATAAAGTAATTGACTATTACGATTGGAATAATTAGTTCTGAGTTTTAACCGTACCAATATCTAAGGCAAATTCCTTAACAACTGCATCTAAAGCTTCTTTCCTACGACCAGCAATACCAAACTTTATTTTCCGATCCTTACACATTTGAGATGCATTTTTCACTACATATTTTCCAGTATATCCAGTAGCACCAAATATTACTATATCTAAACGATTATCTGCCATTTTTCTGTAATCTATAGCAAAATATCATTAATAAACCATTAATATTTTTTACAACTTTACATTTAACTTAACAAAAATATCTTTTGTTAATATAAATTTTATAAAAAATTAAAAAATGCTCATTAATATATTTATCAGAAGTAATTCATTAATTTTTTTTTTAATTATTACCATAGTATATTATTTTGTTCTTATTTAATCCGGTGTGAACTAGTTAATAAAATATAACCTAAAAGTACTTCATAAGACACAACGAATCTCCCACTAAATAAAAACTACAAATAAAATATTCAGAATTATAAGAAAATTATGTTTATTAAAATTTTAATCAAATTAGTAACAATTTTAAACGTTAAAGAGATCAATGTGTACAAAGTATCAATATAATGAAAAATAAATAGAAACCGTTTATGTTAAGCTTAAGTAAAGGCACCAAAGATAGGTACATCACAGGAAATAAACAATATATAATTACGCCAATGAGAGCCGACACTAGTCATTCATGCGTAATAAAAAAACTGCATATATTAAATAATAAAATTACAGACGTCTTAACCTTTGGTATTGAATTCTTTTTAGTGTATAAGAAATAATGTGACGTCAATATCCGTCACATTACGAAGAAGATATGATACAATGTCGCTATCTGTTGTCCAAACATAAAAATCTTCTTTGTCATATTTTATCAAATATTCTCTCGAACCAAACATGTTAGAATTTAAACTTAATACATCGAATCAACAAATATAAAATTAATAGTCACAATGGTAAAAGATATAAAATCACTAAAAAAATTATATTATAATTAGAAAACAATAGTTTACAATAGATGCAATATAAATAATGTCGTATGAGAGGTCGACTATCATTCACGACATCTAATGTAAGATAGACAATATGGAAGATTTTTATATTAAACTGCAATTTAACGATGATATATGACAAAAATGTACCATACTTTCTTTTATTTTGCAATGTAACGGATTGTCTTTCGATGATTATTTCTTATGCGCTGAAGAGGATCAAGGGTTAAAACGTCTGTAATTTTATTGTTACGTCCGAGATTCCACACGCATGGAACCTGAGAGGGTGAACGTAACATGAACCGAAACGCCGTATCGTCAGTCCCAGCTCCGGACCGCAAGGGAGCTAAGGGGAGGGACCGACTCAACGGGAGGCACTTCACTTCGTCCTTTGGCCACTTGGTAGAGCCGGGGGTTCGAGGGAGGACGAAGCGGAAGCCTCTCTCGAGATCGACGCTCCGCTGGGGTGCGTTCCAAAACGCAACTTTGGTAACTGAAATTTATAGTTAACGTAACGTAAACTATAGCTTTTTAGTAACCAAAGTTACGTTTTGGAACGCACCCCTGAGTGCCGCTCGAGGCAAACGCACAGGCTAAAGGCCGGGAAACTAGGTCAGTGTACCGTAAGGGCATACTTCTATCCTAGTTGGGCCAGTGCGTTCGATGCCCTTATTTTCGGCCTTGGAAGTAAATCCAAAGGGCCGGGGATTGGACTAAGTGCAATCGCGTGATCGGGGTTATAAATACGAGGAGGTGTTTTCAAAAATCACTGAAACTCCGTGGTTTAGTCATATCATATAATTAACATTAAAAATTGGTACATTAATTGCATAAATTTATTACATAGATTGATTTTTATTATTATTTGATGCGTGTATGTGTGGTATGTGTGTTTTGAGGAGAAGAGAAAAAGGAGAAAAAAAGGGGGGGGTTAAGGAGGATTTAAACAGGTGAGGAATAGTCTGTAAGGAGAGTTAGATGTTCTGCTGGGACGATAAACGGGAAAGAGGTGTCGTTGAGGTACACTATAGCGGTTCGGGGGTTATCGGTAGGCTGAGACAGCCAATAGGCCAGGAGGGAGCTACAGATGTGATGTAGTGGAAGTACGGAGGTTGAAAAGACGGAGGGAAAGAGGGTTGGTTATAAGTAAGGTCTAAAGGCGGAAGATAGACGTTTGAGACGGGGGAAGGACTCGGGTATAGTGACGGGAAATCGGGTGTTTCAGAGGGTTCATCGGGAAGTGAGAGGAGGTTCGACACTGGTGAATATGAAATTGGTATTGGAGGGGAAGGAGGAGAAACAGAGAGAGTTGGTGGCGATAGTTCAGCGACGGTATAGTTTTCGACCGGCGAAGCTTCGGTGATGCGATTTGGGGAATGATGAGCCTCCGGGAAATTGACCCTATTTCGTGACGTTCTGTGAATCGTCCGGACATATGTTATAACGGAGCGACGGTGGGAACGGGCGGTGGTTCCGTCTGAACGCACTGCAAGGTTCATGTATCGATAGTTAAAAGGAAAACAATTAAGGACAATTAAAACAATTAACTAACGAACAAGGAAACGAAACCGGACGCGAGTTCCTGAATGTAAAGAGTGGAAAGAGAAGAAAAGGGATAAAACGGAAGGAGGGCGACGTTCACTTACTGGTTGATGAAATCGGCGGAGCCTGTTGAGAGAACTTCAAAAGGTTCGAGGTCGGCGTAGGTAGTCGGGACCTCGGGGCGTCAAGTCACTGACTCTAATACTTGTTTTAACGAATAACAATGGAGTCGCCCGAGACTCGAACTCGATCGGTTTTGTATTAACTGGGTAGCTTGGGATAACCCTTTCGACCAACTTTAAGAACTGTTACTATGAAGCCCTCAGCAAAAGAGAAGACCAAAAGACAAGAGCAAAGACGAGAGCAAAAGACAAGATAAAAAAAAGACGCTCAGGACCGCGGAACTGTGGTTTATATAGCGGTTTTTCCTAATTAGTGGGGTTCAAATTTGGGTGGTGGAGTGACTCGGGATTTTGGATTGGTCGAGATTATGGGGGAGGAAAGAAATCGGTTGGTATCAGCAAGTGTCGTCTTAATTTATGACTTTCCTAAATTTATGGGAAAATGCACGTGCACCGATTAAGACGAGCGCACGTGCACTGTCGGCACGCGCCCGTCAAACACTTTCCCTGGACTTCGCATGTCACATTTATATTTTATGGTCGCGGACCTCGTGAGAATCGTCCGCGACTTGCTTGTCAAAAAAATGTTTAGGCGCCAGTACTGACATTAATTGCCGTTTTTAATGGCGCTGTCCAAGGGAAGTGTCATCGGCGGTGCATTAGCTCCCTGCGTTCACCGATTCCAACTCCATTTTATTTGGCATTAATGGAGACGCTGGAGTCTTTTACTTTAAACTTTCTCATGGGAAAAGATTTTTATTACTTTTCCTAGAAGTCCTAGGGGGTTGATAACCCCTAGGTCTCCGTGAGAAAGAGAAAAGAGGCAGCGTGAGTCCGCTGGACTTAACATTATTATTAATATATACAGTTTTATTACATATGAATAACTAGTGTCGACTCTTATATTGACATTATAACAAGGTGTTCAAAAAAGGTCGGACCCCGAATTAACTCAGAAGGATGACGTTTTTGAAAGAAATATTTCAAAATAAAAGTTGTAAGGTATAAAATCTATGTACAGATCGATCTTATCTGTTTGACCTTGAATGATGTCACCAAGGTCAAGTCAAGGTCAAATCGATATTTTTAAATAGAACACATTTTTTATGTCAGAGTCTAATAATTGGTGTCAAGAGATTTTCAAAACACTTAATAAAATTATTTTTTATTCAATACTTTGAGTTGTAAGGTTTGAAAGTGACAGTACCGCTGGCATTTAAAAACAAAGATTTGACCTTGACCTGACCTTGGCAACGCCACCCAAGGTCAAACTGATAAGATCTTTAAATAGATATTTTTATAATATAAATTAATAAAATAGCTCAATTGAAATAAATTAAAAATAGGTAATAACAAGGGCTACGAGCCAATTAAAATTAATAATGTTTAATATTTAAAACTATAGATTAGTAAAAAGTACAAACGTTTCGACGCTGATCGGGTCATTCTCAATGTTATTATAATAATATTACAATAAATGTCGGATTCTCATATTACACAAACAGTATACGTTATAAAGTCGATTTAAAAAATGTAGATACGTATCAAATGCTTATGACTTCCTTCTTTGTTACGAATATGTGGTCCACCGAAATATTAAAAGTGAGACGTTGAAATTGTTCAATATAATCGGGACGCTCGTGATATTCGTATTTTTCTTCTATGAAAAGCAATCTATTTAAAAAAAAGTTTTCAAAGAAACCAGTTGTTAAATTCTGAATACAATTAAAAAATAATCACAGTGTATAAAAGAAACAACTAACTATAATTAAAAGTAGACCAACAAAAGAAAAAAACTTTCTAAAAAATAATATAATATAAAAATATAATAGAAAAACCGTTAGAGATGTTAACATTAATATCAATTACAGATTAAAAATGAACAAGTCAATAATTCAATGCATATTAAAATACAAAACTATAAATACTTTCTTCAGTCGAACTATTGTGAGTTAAAAATTAAAAGAGTAAAGCACCCTAATAGCACACTTTATTCGAAGGACGTTCTGGCGAACATTCTTAGGACATATGGATATCCTTTAAATGTTCTATGGAACATCCTTTGGAGATCTGTGCTATTAGGGCAATGGGTACAGAAATTTTATAATTAAGCCATTGTGCTGTATTAGAGTAGAGAAACGTGTAGCATCGACAGTATCAGACAACGTTATGAGTTTAAAAAGGAGACAAATAGACACGGAGACAGTAATATGTGGAAGGGGAAAGGGAATGTATGATGTTAGAATATGTTTCCGACAGAGATTCTGTATCATTTTGTTTTTGTTAATTCCATGTTTCTGTCTTTCTATATAGACCATTTCCGATATTAATTTCTTGTCGTAAGAGGATTTAATGTCCAAAATTTCAACATTATCCCATTTAAAATTGTGATTGTGATCAATGCGATGGTTGGAAATCACTGATGGCGATTTAGACCTTTTTTTAATATCGGAAGCATATTCCTGTAATCTTGTCTTTGATTGTTTTTCTGTTTGACCTACGTAAGTAGCATCGCAAATATCACAAGAGATCTTATAGACTACGTTTTGATTGCACAATGGATCCAAACCATCTTTTCCTTTTTTTATAAAATTTTTAAGCGAATTCGGAATAGAATAAGCTAATTTACAGTTGAAGATATTAACAATTGGAAAGAATTTCTCAGATATGGATTTTACGTAAGGAATTGTGAAAAACTTCTCCTTAACTTTTGTTAACAGTTCTGTTAGTATTATCCATATAAAATTTAATTCTTTTTGGTGTAAAGGAAAAGATGAATTGTAGTGGATATCCATTATTTAAACAAATATTGATAGCTTGCTGGAAACGAGGATGACATAAGCGTATTATTTTATCCACAAACCTATAGATTACACCTCTCTTGACAAAGCGGATGCTGTGAGTTATAATTGAGAAATCTGTCGGAAAAAGTTGTCTTACTATATCCATCAAAAACAAGGCTCCGTTCCTCAATCAATAATATAGTGTCCAAAAAACTTAATCTACCGTTAATGTCAACCTCCATAGTAAATTGCAACATATTTGTGACAAAGAAGGAAAACATAAGCATTTGATACGTATTTAAATTTTTTTTAATCTACTTTATAACGTATAGAACACTGTTTTTGTAATATGAGAATCCGACATTAATTGTAATATTATTATAACATTGAGAATGACCCGATCGGCGTCGAAACGTTTGTACTTTTTACTAATCTAGTTTTAAATATTAAACGTTATCAATTTGAATTGGCTCGTAGCCCTTGTTATTATCTATTTTATATCTTTTTATACCATACAACTTTTGTCTGAAACATTTCTTTCGAAATGTTATCCTCCCGAGTAAATCTGGGGTCCCTTTTTTGAACACCCTATATATCATATTATATATATTATTGTATATATGTATATTATTTCCTGTGAGTTTATTTTTGGAGTCTTTACTTAAGTTTACATTTGCAAATTAAAACCATTTTAAAGACCAAAATGTTTACAGCCAATTTGACTTTCTTTACATAAATACGAGGGTCACTATTTATATTTTGAGCCTAATAATAAAAATAATAATAAAAAAACAATAATTTGTCATTTATTGTTTTTCAAAATATTCTCCTTTATGATCTATACACTTTTG
>NW_017297029.1:45992-51845 GCF_001594075.2 Trachymyrmex cornetzi
TCTTAAGCATTTGTTTGCACCAATCGACACGAGCATCTTTTTGAGATTTTGTCAGATTATGTGGGATCCAACGAGAACAAACCTTTTTCACGGCTAAATGATTATGCAATATTTCATATATGCTGGTGGAACTAATGCCCAAGGTTGTCTCAATCTCACAGTATGTCACATGACGATCTTGCATTATTAGTTTTTGCACAGCATCAATGTTTTCTGACACAACAACTGATTTTGGACGACCTTCACGACTTTCGTCGGTGAGCGAACGGCGACCACGATTAAATTCGTTATACCACAGTTTCACAGTGGCAAAGGATGGGGCTTTATCGCCAAAAGTGGAAGTAAGTTGATCGATGCACTCCTGTCTTGATAATCCACGTCGAAAGTCGTAATAAATCATTGCACGAAAATTTTCACGAGTTAATTCCATTTTTTTGCTGAGACACAATTTTCAAGTGACTGTAAACAATACAAATCGCGCTCAAATAACAAAACGTTCTGAAGAAAGTTATGGTCAAAAATGTCAAACTTTTTAGTGGAAACGTCCGATGGCACTTGACAACACTCAGTGTTGCCAAAGCTTACAATATAAGTAGTGCCCCTCGTACTATATACAATATAAAGAGGAAAGGGGCCCCTATTATGAGATACCGAGTTCATTTTGGGTAAATGCTAGAAGTCTATAGGCAGAATTTAAAAAAACAATAGATCATTTTGAAGGGAATTTAATAAGCTTTTAGATAACGTTACATAAAATTTAATTCAAATTCCATTTTTTTTTTAAATTAAAGAAATGTAAAAAGTAAGCAAATCGCAAAGTCAAAAAATTGTGCTCCTAATATGAGATGCCCGAGAAATCGACAGTAAAACGCAAAGTACATCAGTATTGCAATTAAAAAACTTTATTTAATGTTTCTAAAATACAAACAAACAGCCAGCGTGCTCGAAAAATAAGCATGCGATAGATTATACGCAGAACTCGTTTTCCAGATAGTTGAAATCAAGCATCGCAGATACAGGCACTCGACATTCATTCCGATTGTCTTTTTTATTACTGTACAATAACATTTAAGGATCCTCTACATAGAAGTCGTAGACGATCGTGGAGTCTTAAGTCGTAGGAAACCAACCAATCACAATCAAATATAAGGAGAATACTCGATTGTAATTGATCAGTTTCCTACGACTTAAGACTCCACGACCATCTACGACTTCTATGTAGACGAGCCTTGATACTTTAGCAACGATTTTCACTATAACATAGGAGCTAGGGTTGTACGATTCAGATCGATCTTTTTTTACTTAAAAAATCGATTTTTTAAATCGATTTTCTTGTTTCGATTAAATTTGTAGATCGATTTTTTCATGGAAAAATCGAATTGATTACGAACACACAACCATTATATCATTTATGACTAATAATCCTTATTCTTTTTAAAGACGAGTCATGATTAGTTTACATATTTGTTTTGCGAATCCCGAGGCAAAAGCGCAGTGTCAGTATTGGCTGCGTTCAGCAAACTCAACAGTTGAGCACTCACTGTTATTGGTGTATTCTTTTAGATCGTCCAACCAGATTTTAAATCTAGAAGAATACATCAATAGCAGCGAGCGCTCACTTAACTGTTGAGTCTGCTAGAACGCAACCATTATCAGCAGTGTGCCGCGCATGCGCGCAATCGCGCTCGCTGCTGTTATTTTGCTTTTATATATGATTCATGTTATCTATTTGAATATGATTTCGCTGCTGTTTGCCGCGCGTTGCCGTTATCTGATTGTGAGTTATCAGTTCGATTCCTCTTTATTAGAATATATTGTATGTATTCCGCTATAAGCTTTGTAATTAAAAGTTTGTTCTAACAATAAATTTGTATAACTTTTGTTCGTATATTTATTTAATAATTTAATCCCACCCTTGCAAGCGATGGATTTATCTGATTTATAGCGTTTTCGGCCCGGCCAGGTTTGCACCAACCTGGGTTGGATTAATGACGTTTTGTGCTCTCCTATTGATAGAGCGAGTGACGTCAACCAATAGGAAAGATTAATCAAACCCAGGTTGGTGCAAACCCGATAGGGCCGAAAACGCTATTAGCTTGGATGGAAAGTTAGATTAAAAGATCAATTTTTTGAAAATCGATTCTTTATAGCTCGATTTTTTCATGAATCGATCTTCGCAGTTATGATTCAGACCGATCCAAAAAATTGATCTGTTTGATTAAATCGTACAACCCTAATAGGAGCATGGGTTATTTCATATTAGAAATACTCTAGGTATCTCATATTACGATTTCCACGCCTTATGGTTTTACGATCATCAAATCTAACTTCTGTAATTAAACAATTCAATATATTTCGTATTTTTCTATTTAGTACGACCTTACTCTATCACTACATGAAGAATTTATTGCCAAATATTTATTTATTAAATAATAAACAAGGTTTAAAGGGATGCTAAACCGATTACCCAACTCAATCAAGGTCGATAGTACAGACTTTTTTAATTCCAAATTCGATAATTGTGGTGACATCTTTATTTAGTTTTTACATTATATTATATAATATATATCATTCTGTCTTACTCAAACGCATACATCTGTTCTTATCTAACATATGCCAGTACCATCTACCGCAAGACCGCGCAACTACTGCTATACGGAATTTCGGCTCTGTTGACAGTCCCAGTCTTCGCTGGGACACCTGTATACACGTATTTTCTATTCGGTGGAAATATTTCTTTTCTAGACTTTCAATCTTAGTTCTACAAACTCGGTATCGTTCGTTTCAATAATGTGACCTCAGCTGCATGCTTATTTTCAAGATATGGACTCTAATGTCTGTATTCATAGTCAGGCCTTATATTTAAGGCTTCCTTAAATTAATCTTTAGATGCTCAGTAGCCAATAAAATAATTCGTAGAGCATCTGAAGATAATATTTAAGGAAGCCTTAAATATAAGGCCTGACTATGAATACGGGTATAAAACTCTTATATCAAGCAGATATACAAAATATACAAGAAAATATATCTGAGATGACAGTTGTACGAGAAAAGAAATGAATTTTTAACGAATCTGAAACTTTTTTTCGATTTTCTCATGAAATCCAGTGCAGCTGAGATCTTGTTTGTGCGTACTTTAATTTAAGCAATAATACTTTTGCAATCCGTACATCCAATACAGAGATTTTTCACCGAATGGAAATGTGGTAAAACAGGAGGCTTTAGTATCGCCTTAAATGCTCATCTCAATGAAACTTAAAGACATCCAAATTCTAAAATCTTATTTTACAATAACTACGGAGGCATGATCTAATAATGAATTTTCTATTAAATAGTTTTTAGTCCAAGAACAATAAATGTATGGTGGAACCAATAGATATAGCGTTTATTAGTTTAGCAGAAACGCCGCTATTTCATATTAAGTGCCTATCTCATAATAGGGGGCTTTCCTCTATCTACAATATATATCTGTTATGTAACAATTAATAATTAGGTAACTATATAACTAAAAATTATAATTAATTGCAAGCAAGCAAAAAAAATCAAGGAAGAATGGAACGGAGTTTTCTCTTCATATATGACATATACACAATAGATGCATTCAGAAGCACGACCGCTCACTGAGCTGTCAGTGAGCTCTTGTACCTGTTTGGTCTATATTTTTAGATCTAATGGAATATGCCAGTCAAATGCAAAAGCTCACTGAGCGGTCATGCTTCTGGATGCACCCAATACTAGTGCGGTTCGTTACTAGTCTGTGCAGGGGTGGCACCCAGTTGGACACGGCTCAATTGGACACGAGCCACTCACAACGCTTGAGACTACAAAGCACCTAAGCACCGGTTGCTGTGATTGGTGGTGTCCAATCGAGCCGTGATCAATCGGGATCACCCCTGTGCAGCATCGTACGTTAAATCACGCTCCTATCAACATATACTCACTTCAACGATGAATTGAAAATGGCGGCTTCCAGTTGAATCCGTTCCACTCACCCTTGATTCTCTCTGCAAATATCTAGAGATTTTTTACCATAACTCAATTGATGAAGCTAGCCGCTTTGTCGACTTGAACGCGCCCAATGGCTGTGTTCAGGATATCAATCATGAAACTTTATCCTTAGGATAGAAAGTGAAAAGTGCAAATTTTAACCATTGAAATTAATGGAGAAATTTTTCACTTTTTACTTTTCATCCTAGGAAAAAAGTTTTATGATTGATACCAGAGAGAAACCTGAGAGTGGACATGACGGCCCAAAACCTGTAACCGCAAAATGCTGCCGCGCACTATTGCCCTCTGACAAAGTGGTTGTAAACTACATAGCAACGTCCACTTTTCTTAGGGTACATCGTCTATTTTTCAAGGCTGGAGATGATAAGTCGATTTATCATCTCCAACCTTGAAAAATAAACAATGTACCCTAAAAAAGTGGACGTTGCTAGTACGCAGCAGCATTGTGCGGTTACAAGTTTTGGGCCGTTATGTCCTCTCTCAGGTTTCTCTCTGGTAGATTGATACCCAGCATAAAAAACAGTAGCTTTGCAACTGCTGTAAAATTTTTCAATACAATTGGTTCTTACTTTTGGTTCCTTATGTATTTAAATACATAAACCAATCAGATTGAAGAATTTTACAACAGTTGCAAAGCTACTTTTTTAAAGTCTCGCGAAACCACTCGAGCGGGACGAACGTACTCGCCCGCTTCGGGTATTATATCACCTCACCCATTTTTTGAAAAGCGTTTCCGGCTTCGACTGTGCATTGCGTTACATTATTTGTCCTGATTACATCATTATTTCGTCCCATTCACCGGTTTGAGGTGACCGGTGTATCATACTTTGATTTCACGATTTATTTATGATTCTGGCCGGAATCGCCGCCATTTTTTAGGCGAATGCCATCAATTTTGAAGAAGAAGAAGAAGAAGCAAAGCTACTTTCTCTGCTGAACACAGCCAGTATCATCTACTCTTCAACAATCTCAACGGTCGACTATTGTCGACTTAAACGTCGTCTACAATACACGGAGTAAGAAGTAAGAGTAAGAAATTGACCAATCACAGTCGATTATTCTTCTCACATTCGACTGTGATTGGTCAATTTCTTACTCTTACTTCTTACTCCGTGTATTGTAGACAGGCCTTAAAGGCCCGCCTACGAAGTAAAAAATTGACCAATCACAGTCGATTATTTTTCACACATTCGACTGTGATTGGTCAATTTCTTACTCCTACTTCTTACTCCGTGTATTGTAGACGGGCCTTTAGGGTGCCGTCACATGCCGCGTAACCTGCGTAAGCGTAACCTGCGTATTCTAGTAATTTACTAGAATACGTTATTTTTTATTTACTAGAATACGCCATTCTGAAAGCCCGCATTCACATTGAGCGTATTTCGCGGAAGATTAGAGAAATGCGGAACTAATGCAACCAATTGCTGATTAGAATTTCTGTTGTACACTCTAACAGAAATGCTAAATGAATTTACGATTGGTTTTCGTAACCTACGCATCTCGAAAAGTACGCCTCATGGATTACATTTACACGGCACCCTTAATCGAGTTTAATAACATCCGTAATTATGAAACTGACCAACCACAATCATTCCATTCTCCCGACGAAAAGCTATGATTGGCCAATTTCATAACTACGAATGTTATTAAACCCGATTAAATGTGCCGTGTAGCAGAGGTCATGAGAAACCGGTACCTTTCCGTCGCGTATATATGAGCGAATGATCGAATAAATTATTAAAATCGGAAAATTTTGTGAGACCCATAGACATATAAGATAGACCCAGCATCTATAGTACATGTTGGGGTTTGGCAGAACGGTGCGAGAGGCAAGATATCGGGGCA
>NW_017297029.1:52048-54573 GCF_001594075.2 Trachymyrmex cornetzi
TCTGAAAGAATATTTTTTCCTGTTTCAAATTTCTTTTGATACCCACATGCGTTGCACGTCTCCATATTCAATTTTTTTTACAAAAGAAACAATACTAACAGTTATTAATAATGGGTGCAAAGAATACAAACAATTCTAACGTAGGCAGCCATTTTGATTTTGTTAAGATTGTCAAGATGCGCGCGCAGAAAAGGACAGGTTGCTCCGATATTTTGCCTCTCGCACCGTTCTGCCAAACCCAGCATATACTATAGAAAAGTATACGGATGCTGGGTCTATCTTATATGTCTATGGTGAGACCATTCTTAGGCTTATTCGACGGGTTTTTGCATGAAACGAAAGAATCTGGCAAAAAAACGTCGTTCTGCCTTGTGATCTGAGATATTAAGCGTTAAAGTTGATGACTATTGAGATTAGGAAATCTGTCACAGAGGCAAAATGAGGTCTATAATTGTACTGTTCCACATGGATTTCGACTTTTCACGCGATGCAAAGGGGCGCACAACTTCTATAATTGTACTGTTGCAAAATCGAAACTCTTGTGGATTTTTTCAGACAGAATAAGCTAAAATGAGCCAGAAATTAGATTCGACGCATGGTCGTTCTATCATGTTTCGGCGTAACAAAATAGCATAAAAAGCATAAAGTGACTAGACAGAAACTGATGTTCAAGTGAAATGATATGATTGGTCGGCGCAAGTTACGCTTACTCAAGTTACGCCGCATGTGACGGCACCCTTAGGCTATGTTCCAAAACTTCCTTTACGAAGAAAATTTTACTGGAAATATATAGTATACGTAACGTATACTATAGCATATAAAGTAAAATCTTCCTCGGAGAGGAAGTTTTGGAACGTAACTTTAGGGTGCATTTTACATCATTTATTGTTGTTATTCGAATGTTAAACAAGAACAAACAATATATTATGCACATCATACGCGAAACAAAATGTAACTCTAAAGAACTGACAATAGTCATTTTATACTGGCGAATTAACGTAATGATATTAGATGATATGACATACGCCATACATACGTAAAAAAAAGAGATCATAGTTCAAGTGCAACGCATGCAAGATATAAACTAAACATACTTACGAAATTATCAATTGAAACAAATTAACAACTGTACGAATCGAGTTTTCTCTTAGAAAAAGTATGTTTTCTATGAGACGAATCACGCTTGCATCACATGGGCACGCGAATACACGGGTGTGGTTGTCGAGGTCGAGCACGAGCAATGTTCCAAGATGGGTCGGGAAACTATGCGCGGCGGGCGTTTGTGTGAGAGTAGCATCGTGACAGTCTGTCGCGACGCTACTCTCATGCAATCGCCCATCGCGCATGCGCGAGTTTGCCGACCCATTTCGGAACTTTTAACTATAAACACATGAACTGCCAGTAGCCAATAACTTCAGAGTGGGATTTCATTTGTGCATTTTTGTCGTACGACAAATTTTTCAAGCCTATTTATTGGCTATAAGATAGAGAAATCCGACGAAATCTCTATTCTGCACACATTTGTCGTACGACAAAAACGCACAAATGAAATATATCACCCTCATGGCGGTCCACTGATGCAGAATTGGCGTAACCCCGGATCTACAATAGATGTTTTATGCCTTATGCCGTACGAAACTGACCAATTACAGTCGAATCCGAGAAGAATAAGCGACTGTGATTCGCCCATTTCTTATGGCTTAAGGCTTAAAACCCTATTGTAGATCCGGGGTAATGCGGAATTGGCGGAACATTCGTAATTGATAGTGGCTTCATTCCGGTGATTCCGTTCCGCTAAAATGTATTTTCCTATCCCATTGAACGGAATTTGCGGAATGCGCATTTAACTCTGACCAATCGCAAGAGTCTTCTCGTAGATCACTTTCATTAGATCTACCAGAATAGCGTTTGCCATTGGCTCGCATTGATTGCGCATCCGCAAGTTCCACTCAATGGGACATGGGAAAATGAATTCCTGCAGATCGGAAATCACACATACAGGGGTGATCCCGATTGACCACGGCTCGATTGGACACTACCAATCACAGCGACCGGTGCTTAGGAGCTTTGTAATCTCAAGCGCTGTGAGTGGCTCGTGTCCAATTGAGCCGTGTCCAATCAGGTGCCACCCACACATGCATATGACAGGGACATTGCCGACTTCGTTTTGTGTACCCATTTTGATTTTGATTTACATTTTCGCCTTTCTGTATACTATTTATATACGACATTCGTATTCTAACCATATTAACCTCTGTATTTATCTGAAAACTTAATTAATTACCTTCAGGGTTATGTTCAGATTATCACCGAGTGCCACCCAGGTATCACTCCAATCTTGTTGTTAATGAACGTTAAATAAGGATGACATGACACGCGAAGAATACCCAGGTAGGAATCCGACACGTCTCAGCATGTTGATTAACCATGCGTTTGTATCATAGACATATAAAGCCTGCGGCACACGATGCTTGTTTTCCTGCTGGATTGCTAGCTGGATTAGAATCTTGCCACTGTATTGGCTG
>NW_017297029.1:54619-55694 GCF_001594075.2 Trachymyrmex cornetzi
TAAGATAGATCCAGCATCCGTATACTTTTCTATAGTATATGCTGGGTTTGGCAGAACGGTGCGAGAGGCAAAATATCGGGGCAACCTGTCCTTCTCTGCGCGCGCATCTTGACAATTTTGACAAAATCAAAATGGCTGCCTACACTAGATAGGGTCTTCCACGATTTTTAAATTTTCACTTTAAATGATAGTTGAAATGCTAAAAACAATTATTTATAATCACAATATGCATTTAAAATAAATAAATATGTTATTTTTATTGTATTAAAAATTAGAAGCATGTTAAACGCAGTTATTTTCGCGCGCCATGATGGCGTCGATGATGTGACGTCATAATTCGGTACAGATTTGATAGCTGCCTTACAAACATTTCAAAATGAGTGAAAACATGCAAAAGATACCGAAAAAACGTTGTTACAAGTGGTATTTCGTAAATTCGAGATGCTGTTATTCTGCCATATCTTAATTTTTTCCACATTGTAGATTGATTTTGATCTGTCGTATCCTTCGCAGGGTGGCACCCAGTTGGACACGAGCCACTCACAGCGCTTGAAACTACAAAGCTCCTAGGCACTGGTCGCTGTGATTGGTGGTGTCCAATCGAGCCGTGATCAATCGGGATCACCCCTCCTTCGCAACATCTTCCAAAGATCGTGTAGCCATTTTGATACTTGCAAAGCTTAAAAAATTATCTGCGTATTAGTATTACATAATCGTAACATTAAAGCATACACTGATAGATCTTTGTTCGATTCGAAATGGTATAAAGTGTCTTGAGAGTTGGCAGTCGAATTTTATCTTTTCCATTTCGTGCAATAGGATCTGCAAAAATCCATCATTGTTTGGAAGGACTGGAACAGGCTTTGATGATAATAAATCTTTTGCTCTCATGCTTTTCACATTAGCTCCAATTTGTGCCAGTCGAGGTTTCTTCCAATAACACACAGTCGCAATCGATTCAAACTCTTCGCTTCGACAATAAACTCACATCAGAAATGCGATGGCATGTTTACGGGGTGATCCCGATTGATCACGGCTCGATTGGACACCACCAATCACAGCGACCGGTGCTTAG
>NW_017297029.1:56120-56610 GCF_001594075.2 Trachymyrmex cornetzi
AGCCGTGTCCAACTGGGTGCCACCCGTTTACAACCACCTGAAACCATAACATTGCGCACAGTTAATACATAATTTACTATTTCTTATTAATGTTAATTTCAATATACCTGCTGAAGCTGCACAGTCATCGCATTTAACATATTCAACTTTTTCATTTTTCTCGTCAACGAGCATCGATACCGAACACAGTTTACTGTTGACTCTATGCTCGGGACACACTTTCCCTTGAATGTAACAGAAGCAGCCTTCTTGCTTTAATTCTACAAATCCAACTGCAGAATCTCCGTAGTTTTCACCTTCAGCTCCATAAAATGTGTGTATTAACAAAATAGAGTACATAATAATGCTGGATTCACACTGCATCCGATGTGCGTCGTACCACGCTCTGCAACCAATTAGAAAACGGGATTCCGATGATACGAAGCAAAATCCATCGGAATCCTGTTTTCTGATTGGTTGCAGAGCGTCGTACGACGCACATCGGATGCAG